>NC_043979.1:4575766-4741387 GCF_902148855.1 Sphaeramia orbicularis
TTGTTTAACACTTAACCTTGTAAAGCCTGAACCAATAAATCATTGACAGAAAATTCCAGTTCTTTGAAACTGGAGCCTTTATTGGTCCTTCCGCACAACCCATACATTTTTTTCAAATATCAATTTCCATGTATGAGTTTCACTTTTGTATCATATTTGATACATCGGGTCTCAATGCTCAAATATTATTATTTTGGAACAAACAAAAACATAATATAACACAAACATGTCAAACAAATTGGTAATTCCTTTTCAAAATTGGCAAAGTCCTGCCTCCTTCCTCTTTAACCTCCTAAGACCCAGGAAATGTCAGCAAAGTACAAGCTTTTTTTGTTTTTTTTATTAAATAAGTGGCTATATTGGAAACATCATGACGCAACAGTTTTTTCAGATGCAGTTTTTAAATTTTTTATGGAATGTCCTTGTGTTGGGCAGTTTTCTTTTCTTTTTTTTCTTTTGTATAAAGTTGTGAAACTCTTGTCCACAAATGTGGACAGAAAACCCATAGCTGGGTCTGAGGAGGTTGATGACAGTCTTGTAGCGTCAATGGAAAGGCTTCTGGTGAATGAATTCCTCCCCCTGGTGGATTATCCGTGTATTGCATGTATCTAATTGTATACATCAGGTTTTTCAAGAAAAAAAATATTACACTGATCATGTAGAGGGCTTCAACACTCATGTATCAAATATGATACATTTGGCGTTATAGGGTTAAAGCAGCGTATGACATTCATCACCAATTTTTCATCAAATCTGTAAAACCCCAGTGATAGCCTGAGTATCAGGGATCATTAGTCCTTCTGTGATTATGCACCTGAATCACTTCCTTCATGGTGAACAACTGCGAAGTGTACTCCATCACGAGCACTCCGTTTATTTACATACAAACCAAAACTGAAACCAAACCGTCACTCTGGCCTTTTCAGAATTTCATGCAGCTGCAGCAGCAACAAGCACTGAAGCTGTTTCAGTGTTTGTTGCTGCTGCGGCCATACTGCGGCTGCGTGGAAGTACGAAAAGGACAAAAACGGACTACTTGTGACGGAGTGCACTTCGAAGTTGTTCACCGTGAAGGAAGTGACTTAGGTGTGTAATCACGGAAAGACTAATGGATTTGTGATACTCAGGCTATCAGTCAGGTTTTACAGATTTGATGAAAAATTGGTAACAAACATCATATGCTGCTTTAATAAAACCAAGTAAATAGCTCTTCGCTGTTGCTTAGCTTTTCAATAAAACAGTGAAAAATGTGCAGTATGTACTATATCTTGCTCTGTCAATAAGAAAAAAATAAAAAAGTAACATTTAGATAATATACATTTTTAAAAATATATTGTTATTACTACAACATAAAAGCCTATGTTACACAGTTGTATCTCACCATATGGTATGAATGTTCCTGTAATGACATTCATAAAGACACCAGACTGATCATGTGGATCGACGGCCAAATGACAGATACTGACCTGCAGTGATAAAAGTGCCAGGAGCTACTCGGTTTAGCTGTCAACATGTGAGCAGCGCTGACTGACAGGAGCTGTCTTTGCTTTGGACTCTGGGGTTATCGCAGCCGTCTACATGGAGTGCATATCAACCATCCTTCAAGCTCCGGTTCAACACATGATGAGAGAAAAAGACCAAATGATGCCCATCAGGTATTGAGACGAGTCTGACAAAACTACCGTTGGATTACAATTCATTTACTTCGTATCCATATTTAACCAATTGATTTATCATCATTTATTATAATATTATGCTCTGCATTTTGCATCTTTTTAGTGATATTTTCCTGTATTTAATTTACTCATCATATAGATGTTAATGAAAGCTCAGTGTAAATTCAAAGGTAATTATATCAAAACAGAGAAACCTGAGGAAAACATGGCTTTTGCAGAAAAATTTATCATTAATTCTACATAAAAACAAATGTCTTCATCCACTGTCATTGGTAAAACTCCATGGGTTTTACTGGTGAATCAGTGTTGTAGAAGATGATGGTGTTTCCACATTCACTGCAGAAACTATGGATGCATCTGATGCTGCTCAAAAAATGGCAAACTATATTTTACCTGAATTATTTATATGTATTGATAGGATTCATGGATCAACAGAGTTTAAACATTTTAAATCAATTGATCCTTCGAGGGATTTAAGGGTGAATACTTTTTTCCGTAAGTCTTTTTGGTCTGATTTGTTTTAGTGGAAATGTTCTAGTAAGAGGCCTAGTATTCCATCCAGAGCTTTTATTTTGAATAAGTTGTAATTTTTTGATTATTGTGTTTAATGAGTGATGAATACTAATACTTTTACAGGGGCCCTTAAAAAAGAGTAGAACATTAGTCAGTTTTTAAAAATTATCATTATTTAATTTTTTATTTTGCTTCACAAGGCACAAGAAACATATTAGTTCTTTGCATTAGTTTTGTTTTTAGCTAAAGAAAGAAAGAAAGAAAGAAAGAAAGAAAGAATAAAAGCCTCTGCACCCCATTTTACCCCACCTTATTTCAAGATATGGTTTGGTCCAGGTGCTAGAACTCCTAGCTTATGGTAATAAATATACTTCCACCCAAAAAGTAAAACTATATTTTCTTTGTATTTGTATATCAATTTAAAAATAAATAAATGAATGAATAAATGAATAAATAAATAAATAAATAAATAAATAATAATGTTATCATAAAAAATACATGTAATTAAAATGTTAAAGATGGCTTGTACCTTCCTCATCAATCTTGCACAAAACTGTAAATTCTGCTGTAAACAGAATATTGATCCATGCTTGCATAATGTTCTATTTTTAGGGTTTGTGTGGTTTGTGGTATTAAGTGTTGGGGCCTAAAGTTGTCATGTCGGCTTCCAGACATTGTCTGGATTTGTCTGTCTTTTATGTTGTCTGTCATTTTTCTGGTCTGTCACTTCCTGTTTTATTTTGTTAAGTTTCCCTCATGTGTCATGTCTGGTGTCTTTACTTCCCTTCCCTGATTGTTTCACCTGTGCTTGATTACCTGGCTCCACCCTGATGTGTTCCAATTGTCTTCCCGCCCTCTTGTGTATTTAAACCCTGTGTCTTCCCCTGTCTAGTTGCCAGTTTGTGTTCTACACTTGTGTGCTCACTTACCAGCGTTTTGGATCCTGTCAGTCTGTCTGCCTGTTTTGACCCGTTTCGTCCTTCGACCACCGACTCTGCCTGTTCCTGTTCTGCCTACTCGTCTATGACCTGGTTCGTGTACCCGACTCTGATTCTGCCTACTCCCTTTGATACCTCAGCCTCCACCGATTACCTGTGTTTTGACCCTGCGCCTGGATTACTGACCGTGAGTTTTTGCCTGTCCCCCATGTACCGTTGCCTTATGATCTGCTTTTCCGTGTATGACCTGGCCTGTTTTTTGACCTCCCTTTGTTCGTCCCTAGTCGGGGTTCCGTTGGGTTTTTCCTGGCTCGGCCACACTGGTTGCCAGCTGATTCCACTCACGGCCCAGACGTCAAGCCCCGGACTCAGTGGCATCACAGAGTTATTAATTATTCTGTGTTGTGTTTTTCCCTTTGTTAAAGTGTTTAATAAACACACTCGACTTTACGTCTGTCTTGTGGTCTTGCTGTTGGGTTCAGCCTTTGTACTCAGCCCGTTACAAAAGTGATATTTTTTTCCAGGGGCCCCAAGTCCTTGAAAGCACCCATGACTTTACCTAAAGTAATGCAGAGTCCAAGCAATGCCGAGTCGAGGAAGCTAACCTGACACAAATACTGGAAAAGCAGTCTTACAAGACCATCCAATGATGTGGATAACCAGGCGTTTGATTAAGTTTACTGTTTTAACATGTCTGTAAGCCTATGTTTAGCTTTTATCACTACTTATCTGTGTTTAAACCGGCTTGGGGACCGGCTAAGGTGACCCAGAAGAGACACTCTTGAGGAGTTACTTAGGTTAGTTATTTAAGTTTTTACCTTCATTTTCTTTTTTCGGACTTCTACAGCTAGGCAAACAAGTCGTGTGTTTTTCCGAAAATAATCTGGTCACATTTAGAGGGATTTTAGCGTTTGAGTCATTTTTCAGAAGTTGCAAAAGTTTCCAAACACATAAGTACCTCTGCTAAAGTGTTTATTTTATTAACATTGTTTTCTTCTTTTTCTTTCTGAATGTCTGCTTGTTATGTTGATATAAAAAATGAAGCATAATGCACCAGTCAGGGGATTTCAAATCTTTACTATGATAAGGCTTCACAATAAAAAGTATTTGAAAACATAAGTACCTCAAATTGTTGCAAGGTGCCTTTTCGAGAAAAAGGGAAAAAAACACTTGCTAGGGTAGTCTGAAAAGTGGCTAAATCAAGCAACAAGTGTTCTGTCCACTTCTCATATACAGACTATAGAGTTTATGTTGTTGGATCAAACCAACTTGTTGCTATGAGATGCTATAGTTCCCTTGGTTCCAAAGGTATGAGGAACAGCTGAGATGAAAAAACTGCCCAGGAACAGACATAACCAGGACAAGATGGTGTGGTCTTCATCATTCATTCATCTTCTGAACCGCTTTATCCTCACTAGGGTTGCAGGGGGTGTTGGAGCCTATCCCAGCTACCTATGGGTGAAGGCGGGGTACACCCTAGACGTGTCACCAGTTCATCACAGGGCTGACATATAGAGACAAACAATTACTGTCACATTTACACCTATGGGCAATTTAGATTAACCAATGAACCTGTCAGTGCATGTCTTTGGATGGTGGGAGGAAGCCGGAGTACCCGAAGAGAACCCACGCAGATACAGGGAGAACATGCAAACTCCACACAGAAAGGTCCCTGGTTGGAATCGAACCCAGGACCTTCTTGCTGTGAGGTGACAGTGCTATCCACTGCATCACCATGTCGCCTGTGGTCTTCATGTTGAATGAAAATGTGTTCTGATCCAGTAGTGATCAACAGGAAGACCAATAGGTGCAAGCCAGCAGACAACGCTGAGCTGCTTACATTTTTATGCTCGGAGTGGCATTGTATGTTCACTGACAATGAAACACTGATGGTTCCTGATCCTAACCCTGACCCTGACCCACCCCTGATGGTACTAAAACCAGCGGCGTCTCCTTCCAGACCTGTACATGGATCCGTTTTAAAGGTGTCTATTGCACCGCTGGTTCTTGGCACTGAGTTAAAGGATGGTGTAAACTGCACAGGGCAGGGTTGGGAAGCTTCGATGGGAAGTAGTGTTGGCCAGCAGTCAGCTTGGTGGAGGTGGGGAAGGGGGTGGGGGGGTGGCGAGGGACAGGAGGTGTACCACTCTGCAGCTTTACTGACAGGAAGTGGGCCTGGTCCCCACATTCCTACAACAGATGTTTGACAGAGAAAATATTTTCACAGCTGGAGTGGGAAGGGAGGGAAAATATATGTTTTACGATGCATTACGCTGGAGGTGGTGAAAACTGGGGGGTATGCATGATATTTGACAGTACGGTCAGTGTCCATGCACCGTCCATAAGGCTGGGAAATGGGAATGGACGTTTTGATCACTGTCGCGTCACTGCCTCTCAAAAGAATGCAGGCGTATTTAGCTAATGATTAAGAAACATCACAGCATCTGGTCTGTATTAGCAACACATTGCTGTGATGTGAAGTGAGTGGTGATGATGCTCGAGGAAGCAGAAAAGTGCATTTTCTGGACTAAATGTGTAGGATTTAAATGGAAACTGGCAGAGGTTGCCTGCATGTCAAAGAAAGAAAAAGAAAGACAGGAAAGAAAATAAATCTGTCTACACACCCAAAACATAATCCAAAGCAAAAGTCAAACCACAAATCCAAATAAGGAAACAAACAGAAAACTGTCTGTACTGTACTGTGGAACTGGGCCAAAAGTGTTGAGTAGAAACAGAACACGTCCATATCTTTGTTTTGTGGCCAAGTCAGATGCTCCAAAGTGAGAAATGGTCTCAGCGCAGACACTTGAAGCTGAAGTCGACTTTATGAGCAGCTGTTTCCCAGGAGAGCTACAGTATCTGAACACTGGAACCAGAATCACTGCCGTCTTCCTGAGCTGTTTAGAAACAATAGAGAATGTCCAGAGGAGGATTTATCACGTCTTCAAAATCCTCCCAAATACCACCCTGTGAGCAGTTGAACAAACTGCTTGTTTTCAGACAGTTCGTCATCACACGTACAAAATATTTGTGTTACATCAGTGTTTTGGTGAATTTGAATCTTAAATTCACAAAGAACAAACACAAACATCTTTCCACAATATTTTCCAACTACTACCGAACTTATCACATCAAAAGAACCAGGAACAAAAGTGAACATTTTCTACTGTTAATTCTTCTTATGTAGATTACACCAATGACCTAGAGTGACCAGGTGTCCCGCTTTGTGCGGGACTGCACAGCGTTATGATCATTTTTTCTACATCCTGCAAATTGAGATGATGTCCCGCATTTGATTGACTCTGTCTGTCCAAAGTGCAGGACAGTCATCTTTCTCCAAACATAACTTTCATTTTATAGTGGAGACAGCGCTATCACCATTGGCTATGTCTGCTGTCAATCAGCCAACATACAGGTGGGGTCAGGGTCCATCAACCTGTCACTGGCGTCCCCTTGAGCTCCGCCCACTGACACAGAAAACAAAGGCAGAAGCCTCAGATACCGGCATGCAAATATTGGAGGAAATCATGGAAATTCTTCGCAAAAAATGAAAATGCAGCTACGGAAAAGACATTGGCAAAAGCGGTGGAGGATGATTCAGAGAAGGTATTTTGCGAACTATGTCAGACTTATTTCTTCATCGCACATGGAGGTGAGTATGACTTGATGCGACACACTGTGATGTTTGGTTAGATTTGATCCATATTCCCTTTTGCCTATTTTCAAGTTTGGAGTTTGAACTGAGAGACCTGAGGTGACAAAATATGCTTTTGTTATGTTTGTGGATATTTATTTTTTGACAAAATTCCACAGGATATTTACTTTATCTTATTCTATTTTTATTACTGCAATAGAATGCTAAATGTTTGACTGTTCTGTGTTTGGATGCACAAAGGTTTTAGGTCCAAGTAATTTTAAGTTGGCTGGAAGTGGAAACAGCTGTTAAAATGTTGTCAGTTCTGCCTTTTTGTTTTATTGCACATAGATTAGTTCACCTTTGAGGGTTGAGAACATGTACTCAAATAAAAAAAAAAAAGCCAATTCTCTACAAGTATTTAATTATAATATTTGAAACTTGAGGTTTCTTTTTTTGACTTTTTACAAGTAGATTTTTTGTTTTGTTTTTATAAGCAAAAAAGTTGCTGAAACCTATGGAAACAAAGGAAGAAATAAACGCCCAGTGGAAAAATATGCATACTGTGTGCAACTAAATCAAATTGTTGTTATTCATATTTATAAGCTGGACAATAAGATGTACACTGTTTAAAAATCTAGACTTTGTTTCAGCATTACGGTTATGTGTCCCACATTGTCCCACACAACCACACTCCTCGTCCCACATGTGGTTCATAAGCACCTGGTCACCCTACAATGACCTACTGAAATGGTCTTTCCCCTATGAAGGTGATTATGTCTGTGGTCAGGTTTAAGTGGACATGGGTACCACCTGGTTCAGTCACACAATAAATTTAGCTCAACTTTTTATGTTTTGAAGACTGTGGACCAATCCCAATTCACCCCTTGGCCCTCCCCCTTACCCCTACCCCTTGGCCCTCGCACTTGGCTCTACCCCTTGAAACGCAGTTGTAGGGGGTAGTGGTTGAAACATTCCCCTGTGAAATGGTCCAACCCTTCCAGACCTGTTACGTCATCAGCAGTCATCGATGCCGCTATAAACAGATGTGACAACTTCGTTTCAGAAAGAATTCCCCATGCTGTCAGCAGCTGTAACCGTCTCTGTTCCATGGACTTTGATCATCTTTTTACAGCTATCAACCGCAAACCGCAGAAATGCGATCTATAACACACTGAAACGACATTAAACGGTCGATCAAATGATTAAGTTGTTTATGAAGAAAATCTGTACATTTGTGTGTTTCTTTCATCACACTGCTGCACTTTTTTGTCTGTGTTTACCTCCATCTTGCCGATGATTTGAACAGAATTATGGGAAATTTCTCCTACCCCTCCGTTCGTAGTGTGGTCCTGAAAAATCTGTTTTGAGGGCCAAACCACCCTCCCCCTTAGCCCTTCCCCTCTGACTCATCAGGAATCAGGACACCCCTACCCCTTCATGTGAACGTGCAAAAGACAGGGATGGGCTTAGGGGGAGGGGCCAAGGGGTGACTTGGGATTGGACCCATGAGTCATTGGGTTCCAATATGAAGTCTGATGTGTTCCTTGGTAAAGCTAAGAGTGGGTTATTCTACCAGGGTTGATCTGACCACTGTCAAACAAAATTATAATTAGGGACAAGAGGTTTGTGGTGTCATTACAATGTCAACGCTCCTCAGCCTCTTTTTTCAGTTTTGTTTTCCATGAGCATTAACATCAAAACATAAGGTAAATGAAATGAAACCCTAAATCCTAACTAAATGGAAAGGGAAACACGTCTTTGCAGTCGGAGTCACTTCAAGATGTTGCAGTTATTTGTTCATCTTGGTTGGTTTGATTGTTTGCATTTAACCCATAAAGACCCCGTGTTACTTTTGTGGCAGCTCTCACATTAATTTTTCACTCTATTTCACCTTTCTTAAGTGATTTTTCACCGTTTATGATAATATTATCCTCTGTATTTTGTATTTTTCAGTTAAATTTGGCTATTTTCTTGTATTTAATTTATTGATCATATACATGTTCATAAGACCTCTGATTAAAGTTGAAGGTTATTTTTTTCGAAACAGAGAAAACTGATGAAAAAGTTACTTTTTAACAAATGTCAATAATTAAACATAAAAACAACTGTGTTTATCCACTGTAATTGATTCAACTCCATGGGTTTTTACTGGTGAATCAATGTTGTAGAAGATGACGATGTTTCTATGGTAACGACGGAGCATCTGAACATCCGCATGGGTCATATCTGATGACCATGAAACGATGTTAGGAATAAGAGCAGACAGTTCTTTTTAACATTGTCTTCTCTTTTCTGTAACTTGGCTGGTTGAGGTGTAAGTTTGGTAGATCTACCTCATGTTCTGAAGCCTATGATTGGCTGGCGTCCCATATGAGTTCTGATGTGTTTCTTGGTAAAGTTGTGGCATGAACTGATTAACCTTTGAAGGTCTGAACAGGTCTGCAAAACCTGTATTACAATAGTCTGAAATCATCAGACAAATGATAATTGTCTAATTAATTAATCTAACTAATCTAATTAATTAATTAATTAAATGATAATGTCAAATGATAATTAATCTGGATCCTCACATTTCATTTTATTTTATTTTATTTCTACAGGGTTTTATCAACAAAACAGATGGCTGTAATGTCCTGATGTCCACCCACCTACAGTAAAGGTCATAAATCTTTCCCTCTCAGGTTTTAATTAGTTATTTGATGGTGGAATAGGTAATCTGTCATACATCCAGGAATAAATAATCATGTGGCTGACAGGTGGAAGCAGCCGCTGGTTTAATATTAACAGAACAGTAGAGTCAAAGAGGTTAGTTTGGTTGGTTAGTTTACGTTCAAGGTCAAATCGTGTACACACTCAAGTTTCTAAAGCTGTACATTAATATTTACCTCCGCCAAGGAGGTTATGTTTTTGCCAGGGTTTGTTTGTTTGTTTGTCTGTCCGTTAGTGTGCAACATAACTCAAAAAGTTATGGACAGATTTGGATGAAATTTTCAGGGTTTGTTGGAAATGGGATAAGGAAGAAATGATAAAATTTTGGTGGTGATCGGGGGTGGGGGGGCCCACGGGGGGGGGCCACTGATCAGCCTTGGTGGAGGTCTGCGTTCTCTGAGTGCTTCTAGTTTCAAGCAGGTTCAACTTTAAAACCTAAATTTATTTGTATCTTAACCCTTTCATGCATACTGGTCACTACAGTGGACAGTTATTCTACTGCTGTTCTCTTACATATTCATGGATTCTGTTGTTTTAGTTCCATATCAGCCAACACAGTAGACACTTTTGCATCATCCCATACACTGACATTCATACCATTACTGTAACTTTCCTGTTCTTTTATCTAAATCAATTGCTAATTGTTATTAGACTGTAATTAACCCTTTCATGCACGAATTATGAGAACCTTAATCGAATTTTTTTCTTGAGTGTTTTTATTCCTTTTTAAGCATGAAAAAAACAATGCGGTTGAAAATTTTCTTCTGAAAAATAAAAAACAAAACAAACAAAAAAAACAAAAAACAAAAGAAAAAACATAAAAAAAAAATAATAATGAAAAAAAATTCTTATGAACCTATTTCTTGAACCTTTTCCATGAAGTTGCAAAAATGTCCACTCAGCAGGACACCACACGTTTAATTTTTGACACAAAGAAACATGTATTTACTGATAAATTGTGTGAAAACTATGGAGAGGGCTTGTGATTCTGGGGGTTTATGCTCAGGAGAGATCTACATAATGTTACCAATTCATGTCAGAAAAGATATGTAGTGTCTTAAAACTTTAATAAAGATATGTGTAAAAAACAAACAAACAAAAAAAAACCAACGAAAAGAACAACAAAATCCATGAATATACAAGAGAACAGTTGTAGAATAGCTGCCCACTGTAGTGACCAGTATGCATGAAAGGGTTAAAATATGAGTTATAAAAAATAAAACATGAGTCCAATAAGTTCAGGTTTAAGGTGAAGTTCCCTAAACTTGGATGGATCATTCCCTAAAGGATCAATATGAAAAATAGTACTTCTGATTTTGGCATCAAATATACTATCTATCTATCTATCTATCTATCTATCTATCTATCTATCTATCTATCTATCTATCTATCTATCTATCTATCTATCTATCTATCTATCTATCTATCTATCTATCTATCTATCTATCTATCTATCTATCTGTCTGTCAAATGTGTTACTTTGACAGAGGATAATTGTTGAGCAATAACTAGGAGTGATGTTTTCCTGCATGTGGACGGCCTCACCTTGGCAGCGGTCGACTCAGTCCATTTACCTCAACGTGAACCCTCTCCTGAATCATCCGTGTTGTCTCAGCTGTGAGGTCTGTGTTTGAAGATCCTCTGGGCCGAAGGAAAACATGGCCTGGGAGAGGATCACTATCCCTCCTGTTGTTATTGCTGGTGTGGCCTGGATTGTGGTGGATCGGAGCCAGGAGCAGCAGGTATCTGTCAATCACAGGCGTCTGAGAGCAGAGGCCTGAGGCTGGATCCAAAGCCTGTGGAGGCACAACAACATGTGGTAATGATGACTGGACCACTTCAGTAAATGGAATGATTATACAACATTTAGACAAAGCTGGGTGGAAATATGCCCCAAACTATTCTGACCCAAAGCTATGCTGAGCCGACTGAAGCGCCTCTATGCAAGTTTGTGTTACAGGTTGGATTTTGCGACTTGGCAAATGCAACTATACGCTGATATTAGGGATGTATCAGCAGATGGAGCTGCAAGCAATTAAGTATGTACTAGTGCATTGACCCATGGGGATCCACAGGTTCCTCATATGGTAGTTTTTATGTTGTTGTGCATTCGTGCATGCTGTACCGCATTTGTCCAGCAGTCACTGGAAAAGCGTTCTGGGTATAGCAACGTGATTGTAAGGCTATTGTATTCCAAAATTATTAATATCTCCCAAAATACTGGTCCTATTAACTTGCTTTTTTCGCTAGTCTGCAGTCTAAACTGCAGCAGTCAGCTCTGTATGGACTTTGTGTGAATCCTGAGACACACATACACACACACACGCGCACACGCACACACACACACACACACACACCTACACACACACACACACACACACAGAGGCCACTTGGCTCTTATAATATAGATTGGAATTGGAGGTATGGTTTGGTACACATTGCAGATTAAAAAATTATACAGTCTACTCTCGTTAAACCGCCCGCCGTTATACCGCCATTTTCGCTCACCACCAACCAAAACCATTGCACAAAAATCCCCAATGCATTATTCCATTAGCTACCGCCATTTCCGCCTATCGCCATCCGCCAGCCCAGTTCCATGCACAAACAACACTTATACCATTGATTTCCCGACCGTTATACCACCAGCGTGATTGCCATCGAGTACACATAAATTTTAACAATGCACTGAAACAAACGCGCCAGACGCTGATCGCGACAAGCTACGAGTAGGTCTACGGAACGGCCACCGTTCATTTATCGCAGAACACACAGTAGGTCAGGATGTCGGGAAGAGGACGTGGGATTAAGCCAAAGCCTCAAGATGATGGGGTGTCATTTCCCGAGACGGTATAATAATGCTTAAAATGTTTCCCCACTTTAAATGATCCCTTACAACATAACAGAATCCAGATTTATTTAGAAACGCAATTAGAACGGGTTAACGGAGGCAGCATAGACATCATATAGTAAAGACATGCACATTATGGACGCAACCCATTGTAACGCCATTTTCGCTATACCGCCAATTTGGCCGTGAACGGAAGTTGGCGGTATAACGAGAGTAGACTGTACAACATGCAAGTAATAAAAATACTGTCACAAGCTGGTGTCAAATCTGTACTTGAGATAAGAGCAGTGACAGCAGACAGTTCATATCAGTTGTGTCAAAGCTGTAAGCCAGTATTTTTTAAAGGGTTTATCTTTTTAACCCTCACAGACCCAAAAGTATCTACTGATCTACAGTGTTGAAGAGTTTTTGAACCACTAATACTATTTATACAATAAAATAATTCAGGTAAAATGCAGCTCCCCAGCTTTTCAGCAGAATCAGGTGTTTTTTCAGATGCATCCATAGTCTCTGTAGTGAACATGGAAACATCAGTGTCTTCTAACGACACTGGTTCATATATTTTGACAAATGACAGTGGTTATAGATGCTTGTTTTTATGTACAATTTAGAATATAGTTTGGTGAAAATGTCAGGTTTCCTTCGATTTTCACTGTTTTGATATAATAACCTTTGAATTTACTGAGCTTTATTGACACCTACATGTTTAGTTAATTAAACAAACAAAATACTTGATTTTCATTGAAAAAATGCAAAAGATAACATTTTAATAAATGGTTAAATGGTAATGGTTAAATGTAAAGAAAAATTCATTTGGAAGTCAACACAAAAAAATAACGTGCTGCACACTAATACCCTCGGCCAGAGTGGACAGATGGATGGATGGACAGACAGATGATAAAACGATTACAACACCCCTTCAGCCAGTTGGCCGAGGGGGAAAAACAAACTCACTACTGTGTCATCATTTGGCTGATTTGCAATCTGTATTCACAAACATTTTTTTTTTTTTTTTTTACACTGAATCAATAACTCCATGTAACATATAACTATGTATGTGTGTAAACTTCAATGCCATTCAGAGTTCACTTCACAGAATGGTTTATTCAAAACAACAGACACTGAAGTCATGCAACTTTCAAACAAAGAACAAAATAAGAAATGTGTATTATGGCTACTGTGAGAGAAAAGTTATTCAGAGAATAATTTGGCACCAAGCACTGGAAATAAAAGAAAAACATGAAAGAAAAATTTAGTTAGCTTATTTGGCCTTTTTTACATAAAGATACTTTACATTACGTTGCATTTAACAGATGCTTTTATCCAAAGCGACTTACAAAAGAGAGGATCAAATAAAGCAACAGTGCCTCAGTAAAATAAGCAAAACATTATCAAGTGCGAGAAAAAGTAGGTGAAATGCAATTGTAGATACTGACAGGAAAGACATGTATTTAATCTAATGACTTCTAATGACATTAATTTCCACCTTAAAGAGTGTTTTCAGACCCATTTCCACTGCATTAAAATTTCACATTCATACCAACTGCAGATTCGTCTCCATAACCAGGTTTGTTGCCATAATAATAAAAAAGTGAGTTAATCACAAACAGGTAATAAGTAGAAATTTGAATATGTGATATAGTTGAAAGAGAGTTGAGGATGAAAGTTGAAGACAGAAGCTAAATGATGACGGTCATAACAGACAGATCAGTGTTGATTCTCTTCACTTCATCGTGCTGATCAGTGCATTCTCTGTTTAGTTAGAACTCTCTTTCAGTCTCTGGTTACTGCCTTATTGCTTATACAGGTGTGTGAAGGACAAAAACATTCATCTGTGTCACTGCAGTGGCTTTGAACTGAATACTCTTCAGAGAACAGGAGACCCTTGCCCGTTTTGGGTTTGATTTAAAACAGAATGGAATGAGTTTCCTGCTGCATCCAGCTGGCCTCGCCGTTTGGCCGGAGTCCTGGTGACCCGATCAGGCCCATCCACGACGACTCCTGGAGCTGTCCAAGGCTACGACCCCGGTCAGGACCCAGACCAGCGCCAAGCAGTGTTGATAGATTAGAAAGTCAATATTGGACACTCAGTCTGGCCACAGCACATATCTGTTCAGAGCCACTCATATCAGGAGGCAGGAGGGAAAAACTGATAAAACTGCACAAGGTTTAGAGTTTTACTCCATTAATAACACACTAACATTTTTTCCCAGCATGTGATGTAAGTCACACTAATGGATCTGTATCTTCATTCATCTTTCTCCAGAATAAGTCACGTCAACAGCTACTGGATATATTACACTGAATTTCCTCAACATAAAAGGGTAAAACTTTGATGAACCACAGACTATTTCTCTAGGACTCTTAATGGTCGTAGATGATGCATAAAACAGGTAAAGCAACCTGAATCCTGAAAATATGCTTCCGGTCAGGTTTGTTTATTGCGATGTCTCCATTTATCTTCTGATTTACTTTTCAAAGCCTCAAATTGGCTTTTAGTCCATAACTACATTTTATTTGTGGACAAGAAAGTCATGACTATGCAGAAGGGAGACACATGGACATGGGAGAATCATGACTCCATCAATTCCACATACAGTGTTTTTGACTTTAAAAAATGAATTTGTTCCAAGTCTGGAAAGTTTGTCGAGCTATCACAGTGTGAACATTTGTGACAGGTCTTTTGCATTGTGCAAAACTTTCAGACTCTTATTTCAGTGTGTTGTAACTGAAGTGGTCTGAGAGGAAACCAAAACTTGATTCTGTTTACAGGTTTTAGAAAATCTGCTGAGAAGATTTTGACAGTTCCAGAGGTTTTCATAGAGGAGGAGGAACCAAATGAACCAAAACGGCAAAGGAGGTTTTCCACAGTGGTGTGTAACGATGCTGGGTCACTTACTTTAACATTTGCTATTTTAATTTGGAAGGAGAGTAGACAGATTTAAGGCCCAATCCCAATTCACCCCTTGGCCCCTCCCCCCTACCCCTTCATTTTGCGTGTTAATGCGAAGCGGTAGGGGTGTCCCGATTCTTGATGAGTTGGACGGAAAGGGTTAAAGGGGAGGGTGGTTTGGCCCTCAAAACAGAGATTTTTCAGGACCACTCTACGCACGGAGGGGTAGGAGACATTTCCCATAATTCTGTTCGAATCATTGACAAGATGGAGGTCAACACAGCAAAAAAGTGCAGCAGTGTGATGAAAGACAAACACAAATGTATGTAGTTTCTTCATAAACAACTTAATCATTTGATTGTCCGTTTAATGCTGTTTCAATGTGTTATAGATTGCATTTCTGCAGTTTGCGGTAGATAGGCACAAAAAGATGACCAAAGCCCATGGAACAGAGATGGTTACAGCTGCTGAAAGTATAGGGAATTCTTTCAGAAACAAAGCTGTTGCATCTGTTTATAGCGGTATTGATGACAGCTGATGATGTACAGGTCTGGAAGGGTTGTCCCATTTCACAGGGGAATGTTTCAACCCCTACCCTTTGCAACACCATTTCAAGGGGTAGTGCCAAGTGCAAGGGCCATGGGGTAGGGGTAAGGGGGAGGGCCAAGGGGTGAATTGGGATTGGGCCTTTGAAGAACAAAGATGTATATTTTCAAATTATGTCCGATCTTGCTTCTTGACTGAGACTATTCACCCATGCAGGCTGCTGCTGCTCAGCCTGATTAGGCCTAATCTTGTTGGGATGCCATATTTAACCTGTTAGCATTGCTGCTCTTCTTCAAAACCCAACCAGGTTGAATTGGGGCTTTTGTGAACTATGGGATTGGAGATTAACTCTACTGAATTTTTTAAAGATAAATACTCACGAAACAATGGCATCATATATTACAAAGCTGTTAACTTTGTAAAATATAAATATCAGAGAGATGATAATTCCTCACAACAGGGTGTCTGGTGTGTTTTTTTGGAGCATCCCCTTCGTTCCAAGACATTCTCTGAAGGTTAGTCCAGGGGTCAGCAGCCCTGGTCCTAGAGAGCCACTATCCTGCATCTTTTAGATGTTTCCTTCTTCCAGCACACCTGATGGTCGTTACCGGGTTTCTGCAGAGCTTGACGATAGGCTTATCATTTGAATCAGGTGTGTTGGAAGAGGGATACATCTAAAACATGCAGGATAGTGGCTCTTTAGGACCGGGGTTGCTGACCCCTGGGTTAGTCCAACATTTCATTTTCCTTTTTAACAGGATATTCCCTGAAACAAACTCATGACTACAGCTGAAACAATTAATCGACTTGAATCAATAAAAAAAAAAATCATTTGATAACTCGATTATTTGATTTACTTAAATTCGCTGCAGCTAAACATTGGTTCCACTGTCATGTTTCACACGGACACTTATTGTGATGCACATGACACCAGGATCAACACAAACAACATGGACCGTTGCTCAGAAGAGACGAGGACTAAAAGGCAGAAAATGTCTATATGTTGACTTTTCTCCTTTGGAACCATCACTTGCTCCTTTAAACTTTGAAGCTTTACCCACACATTACACATATTTGTCTTTATTTTTTTCTGTTGGATGTTAGTTCCATCTTAAGTTGTTTGTCAATTGGATCCAAATGTGTTGAAGACTGCAGTCCACATACTGTTTGTAGATGTTATTGGACTTGTTTGTTGTTGTTTACATCTAGCCTATAGATATTTTTATATATACTTTTATTCTGTTGTTACTGTTGATGTTATTTCTATATAGATATTTTTTTATATATCCTTTTACTTTATACTTTTTTGGTTGATGTTTAAGCTGGTTCTGAAATAAAGGTCAAGTTTGTCATGTTCAGACATGTCTGTTTCACATTTTAGTATTTTTTCACATATTTAACCCGTAAAGTCCCAAACCTCCACCACCGACCAAAAGCATCTACTGAACTAAACTGTTTAATACCTGTTGATCCACTAATCCTATCAATACATGGAAATAACTGGTGTAAAATACAGTTCTTCATCTTTTCATGGTCATCAGATATGACCCATTTGGATGGTCAGAGGCTCCTTAGTTACCGTGGAAACACTATCATCTTCTACAACATTGATTCACTAATAAAACCCATGGAGTTGGATCAATGACAGTGGATGGACACACTGGATTTATGTTCAGTTAATAGTATATTGTCTACAAAACTCACCTTTTTTTTGTTTTTTAGTTTTTCTGTTCTGATATAATAACCTTTGAATTAACCCTTTCATGCATGAATTATGAGAACCTTAGTCAAGATTTTTTTTCCCCCTAATTGTTTTTATTTCAATTTAGGCATGGAAAAAAACCCAATGCGATTGAATTTATTTTAATGATCCTATTTTTCATGGAGTTATACAAATATCCACTCAGCTGGACACCATGTGTTTAATTTTTGAAGCAAAGAAACAATAACAGAAAATGATGAACTGTGTGAAAACTATGAAATGACAACATTTAAAGCCACTAATTTGATGTTTTCTCACATTTCATTATCCTCTAATACTAGTTATTACTCACCTTATGGAGATAATATGCAAAAAAAAAAAAAAACAACAACAACTTTTTGTTAAAGAAACCAGTTAATTACAGTCTGATAACAATAAGCAGCTGATTTACACGCAAACATGTTTGTGTAGATCAGGTTTATCAAGAACAAAGTTACAGTAATTATATGAATGTCAGTGTGTGAGATGGTGCATAAGTGTCCACGGTGTCAGCTGATATGCAAATAAAACAACAAAACCCATGAATATACCAGAAAACAGCTGGAAAATAACTGTCCACTGTAGTGACCACTATGCATGAAAGGGTTAACTTGGAATTTTCATGCATATCTAAATATAGGAAATAGGAATATACATGGGAATAGGAATAGGAAAATACATGATTTACAGTGGAAAATGCAAACTATAGAGGATAACAATTTAATAAATGGTGATAAATCATTTAAGAAAGGTTAAATAGAGAGAAAAAAATATCTGTGAACTGCCACAGTAGTAACACTAGGTCTTTATGGGTTAATCAGTCATTTAATTGGATTGAAGAAAAACAACTGATAGATTAATCAATAATAAAAAAATAATTGATAGCTGCAGCTCTACTCATGACAACGCCCAGTCCTCCCTGTACTTGTTCGGTCAAGTTTGGTTTTTTTTGTCTTTTTTTGCAAGGAACTGTACATCAGGAAGAGAAGTTTATATATGACTTCCTGTAAATGTTTGAGTTTGTCTGAGGACTTCACCACATGTGCACGTTTTGAGAAGCTTATGCAACATGCAGATGTCACTAAGTGTGTGAATGAGGGGGTACGTGCCCATTGTACCCGCTAAACTGGTTCCTGTACTTCCTCTGTGTGACTGAGTGTATACAGAACCGTTAGAGCTGAATTTAAACAGTGTCTTTTCAAAGTGACAGAGCTTGTTGCAGCAGGATCTCCGCATGACCTGAGGCCAAACAGCTTTTTTTAATGATAGTATATAATATTTCTTCTTGAGATGGGAGGAATCTACAGCACAATACAGTTCAGGAGGAAGGAACGAGATGAAATGGGAGTTCAAGTTGGCATGGAATCCAAAGAAAAGGAGCTGAAAGAAGTGGCTGAGTAGAGTGTGGGAGCTGGTTTCTTGTCTGTGAACTGTCAGGCCCTTTCAGCGCTCCACAGGCCCAGAGCCGACCACAGCGGCACACTGAAAAGAGCCGGGATTAAGACAGTTAAGAGATAAAGACAAAGAGGACACACTGCTCCTCTTCCCCTGAGAGCCCCCCCCACTACAGCCACACAATGATGGCGTACAATGGGATGATGTGTTCTTTTGGCCTGTGCCGGATGTGTCATCTCATGCTGCAGCGCTCAACTTCCCAGCATTGTGTGCGGGCTTCTGCCTTTGTGGCCCCGGCAATACTAATACCTTGCAGATATTTCACAGTGGGTGAGTGCTTTCGTTCCCTGGGTCCCAGGGTCAGGAAGCAGGGAGGCCCTAGAAATGACTAGAGCCCCCAGAACCACAACTACAGCGGTGGGGGAGGAGGACGGGAATGACCTCTGCTCTCACTCCAAAACCGTCTCATTCTTTCTTTCTACCATGTTTGGAAAAGTTCTTGAGCACCTTGTAAATATTTAACCTCGAAGCTCCTCTGAGTCCAAACTAAATATGTATTAATATGGCTTTAGAATTCTTAGTTTGCTGCATAGTTTTACATTTACTCTGTGAAATAGGGCTGCAACTAAAAATCATTTTAACTGTTTTATAATCCATGAAAATGTTGAAAAATGAAATCAGTTTACCCAATTGTCTTGTTCGGCTCAACCTAAAGATATTCAGTTTACTCGAGGAGAAGTTAAGAAGCTAGACTCTAGAGCTGGGGCTATCAATTATTTTTGTAATCGATCAATCTGCTGATTATTTTCTTTGATTTAATTCAATTAAACAATTACTTGAATAGGCAAAAAAAAAGTTAAAATGTGAAAAAGATGTTTCTGAAAATAACAACTTGTCCTTTATTCCAGAACCAGCTAAAACAACAACCATAAAAAGTACAAAAGTAAAAGGATATATACTGTAAAAATATCTATATAGAAATAACAACAGTATAAATGTGCATAAAAATATCTATAGATATAAACATCAACAAAAAAGTCCATTGACGTCTACAAACAATCTGTGCACTACAGTCTTCAACACATTTGGATCCAACTTATTAACAACTGAACATGGAACTAGTGTCATGTGCGTCACAATAAATGTCTTTGTAAAACACAACAGCAGAACCAGTGTTTAGCTGCAGTGGAAGTACGGAAAAGAAGCATCAATTCAGCAAAATTATAATACAGTATTTTTTTTTAATTCATTCGATTCGCTTAATGGATTAATCACTTCATCTCTACTGGAGTCACAGATTGCCGTTGATTGTTCTCCAAGAAGAAGAAGAAACAAACAAATATAATTTTGTCTTCCCACCACATTCCTGAAACAGCTCCTGGTCTTTTTAGTCAAGGGGATATGAACTATGGTCCACATTCAGGCATAATCGACAACGATACTGGACCTAAACACTCTATAAAATAATAAAAAGAACAAGAGGAGATTGCTTCACAGCGACCATAGAAACATGTTGTATTAATTTGGTGTTTATGGCTGGATGTACTGCCTCTAAACACAGCCCTCCAAAAACAAACCTCCGCCAAGCACCCCGAATGGTGTGCGTGTGTGGATCGACTATTTCTTTTTAAATTAAACAGTTTCCGGGTTGTTCCATACAGCAGATAAAGTTGAAGCTTGGTACCAGTCGTGTATGTCCAATTATATTAAATTCCAATCAATATTTGTTGAGTTATAATGAAAAATGTGTTGTAAATGGGGTTTTCAATGTGAAATGTAAATGTCCACAGAGTCCACATTCCACAGTGGATGTGGACAATTTTGTGCCAGATACAAGATATTATTCTAAGCTATGGGTGGATCAAATTGGAGGCTAATTGGAGTCGTTTTGAATTTTTTATGAATTTTTGAAAATTGCTCAATGATGAGAGATAGGAAAACTGTAGATGTTGTGACCTTCCTGTGACCTTGAACTTTGGCCTACTTGGCCCAAAATTTAGTGGGTTGGTCCCAGGGCCTAGGCCTATCTGTGGGGACAATTTGGTAAAGATGGTTGGAATAGTTTTCCTGTAAAGTTGCTAACAAACAAACAAACACGCAAACAAACAAACACACAAAGCAAAGTGATCACAATACCTCCTGGCGGAGGTAAGAAATTGATGAAAACTTACTTTTAGGTTAAAACCGTCAAAATTTCTGTCATAGCTGAACATCAGTCAGGAGAGCACTGAAATCTGCCGATGCTAAAAACTAACAAGTGACCAATTTACAGAGGTCAGAACTTACTCTGCATTACATCATTTTCTTGGAGTCCCTTAAGTCCAATTTTCCTGACTTTTTCTGTATTTCTTGATTTTAGGTGCTGATTAAAGGACCAGGCTTTGGCTGAGGGGACCGGAAAAAATGCAGTTTTTGCAAATGTTTCACTTGGGCACCCACCTTTCATAACAATGAAAGAAGCTGAATCCAGACCCTATGGATATGCAGATTTGATATTTGTCATGACCACTTAGGCCTGTCTGCTGAGACGACAGCGCAGATGAACTGAAAGACTGGACACAGGAACTGGCTGTATGGGGGCAGTCAGAGGGAACATTGCCCTTGGGTCTACCAAAGCACATTTTTCTCCAATGTCATGGAGATTTCTCTCGCTAATGAGCTGTATCCACTAGCTATCAAGTTCTGCCAAATGCAGACAGGAGTAGATCCTCTGATTAATTAAATCATGTACAAGTTTGTGGAGTGAATAGCTTGAATGTAAGCTGTCGAGGGACTTTTAAAAGAACTCTAACCTTCACTTAAAACTACAGTTAAACAGGTTTGTGCGATCACAAAATTAGGTGGTTTATAGTACAATTATTAACACTATTTCATGTTTCTTGGACATACAGATATGGTTTCATTACTCATAAGGAGTAAAAGAAGAATTTGCTGAACTTCTGGAACTCCAAATGGCACCAGACATTGCTGACATAATGAGTTAGATGACTGATTTGTCAAAAAGGCCTGAAAAACAGTCCAATGGATCCCAGTGGGTGTGAGTGTGTTTGTCTGTAACTCGAACCTCAAGCAGAGAAACCAAACTGACTGAAGCCCATGGCACTTAACATGATACATGATCCATGAACAATGCTTTGGTAAACGTATACACCTCAAAGAGCTTATAGGCAATGTTATGCCTGTGGGTCATAACTTCAGTAAGTGGAATGGAATTCAGGGAGGATCTACAGAAGGTACTTAAGGGTGGAGGTGGGGGGGGGGGGGGGGGGGGGGGGGGGCTACTTGGGTCTCCTAATGGAAAAAACCCCAAAAGTGGGAGACATTTCTTGTCAAACCATCAAAACAGACACACTGACAACAGACGAGTGTGAGAACTAAGCATTCCTACATTTCATTCTCTTGCCTACAAGTCTACACTGAACCGTAAACTGTCAGAAATGACCTGGGGAAGGGAACGCTAACCACAGTGCTAAACAATAGGACATTTCAGCTCTGTGACAAATATTAAAACATGCAGATAATTACCTCCGCCAAGGAGGTTATGTTTTTGCCAGGGTTTGTTTGTTTGTTTGTTTGTCTGTTTGTCTGTTTGTTTGTCTGTCCGTTAGTGTGCAACATAACTCAAAAAGTTATGGGCAGATTTGGATGAAATTTTCAGGGTTTGTTGGAAATGGGATAAGGAAGAAATGACTAAATTTTGGTGGTGATCGGGGGTGGGGGGGCCCACGGCGGGGGGGCCACTGATCAGCCTTGGCGGAGGTCTGCGCTCTCCGAGTGCTTCTAGTTTAGAGAATATTAATGTCAGCTTTGTGCAATATACAAACATTTTAATATTGCACTGCATTATTTATTATCAGGTTTTACTGTTATTATTTTAATATAGGACACATTTTTATAGGAATTTTTACAATGTACATTGCTGGTCCTGAGGACTGATTACATTTCATGTATATACATGCAAGAGAGTAGGTGTGATTTTGACTTTGGTGGGGACACAAAAGTGCTCCAAGGCAGCACTCTGGAAAGTTGATATTTTTTTGTATTTGTAATCATAATTTCACGTCATGTTGAGGTGATCAAACAAGCAAACAATCATAGTCAGAAAAAAAATTCAGTAATTGACGTGTTTATAATGCATATCTGAATATTTAAAGACAATACAAAAATTTAATGCATTCTGCAAAGTTTTTCTCATGATAACATATCCATTATTATTTAACCTCACCTGTGAATTTTCAGCCTCTCCTCCTGCCTCTCTGTTTGTCACCTGACAAAAATATGTTGATTCATAACATATGAACAGATAAGGGATACAGTGATCATAGAGTTTGATGGTACAGTTACTGCCTGAGCAAAAGAGGCTTTTAGTTTCAATTATTACATGTAATTTATTCCCCAAAAACATGGATAAAATCACATCTAGAATCACATTTACAATCTGAGGTTTTATTGTATTTTCCCCACAAATTATCTTTATGTGTGTTTTTTAAACAGTTGCTCTTCCATAGAAATACATGAAAATAATAAGTAAAGTAACTTTTAAAAAGTGTTTCTGTTTGGTATTAAATCCATCCATCCATCCATCCATTATCTTCCACTTCTTCCGGGGCTGGGTCACAGGGGTAACAGTCTAAGCAGGGATGCCCAGACTTCCCTCTCCCCAGACTCCTCCTCCAGCTCTTCTGGGGGGACCCTGAGGCGTTCCCAGGGCCAGCCGAGAGACATAGTCTCTCCAACTGTGTCCTGGGTCTTCCCCGAGGTCTCCTCCCGGTGGGACATGCCCGGAACACCTCCCCAGGGAGGCATCCAGGAGGCATCCGAAACAGATGCCCGAGCCACCTCAGCTGGTCCCTCTCGACGCAGAGGAGTAGCGGCTCTACTCTGAGCTCCTCCCTGGTAGTAAATAGTATCTTTTATTCAGTACCTGTGTTGAACCTCTGCAGTTTTATACCCTTGAAGTAACTTACACTTTGACTCCTAAAGAAGTGTCTTATGACCAGTTTTCTTTTCTTTGACATCCTTTACATCCTAATTACCAAGCACACATGCACGGGCGCACACGCACGCAAACACACATGCACAAATATACATGTAAATGACACCACTGATATTCAAATCCATCTAGCTGACGCGACTCAGGCAGAACAAATACAAACATATTGAAAACTTACGTTAGCGGTCCAACTAGCAGGTTCCTTTTAAAGGTAGATGGAGTGACAGCAGGGACAGCCAATCACATGTACGGCTGCGAAACCAAAGAGCCAATCGGAGAGTGACATTTACGTTAGAGGCGGGACTCCCTAGCAGAGACCGACTATTAACCCTTTGTGTGCCAGAATCATTGCCTAAACACTACGGACAGTGGTTGGATTGACAGGGACTAAACAGTAGTGGCTGGATATTGGTGGGGACGTGTCCCTAGTGTCCCTACCATACATGCGTCCCCTGTAGACATGTAATAAAGAAACTGAACCTTGAACCTTGAAACACAGCTGACAAAACAATTTAAGGCCACATGAACGGATGTTGCTTTTAGCTTATGTTATAGAGTTACACTATCAGGCCAAATACTGTAATTAAGTAAGTTAGGGTGAGCTAATGCTAAATGTTAGCCCGGTGAAATAGCAAACATCGAGCACTGTGTAACAACGTCCTTTTACAGTCAGTAAGTCTAGAACTTATTAGAGCAGAGAAGAGCAGAGGAGCACTTTGAGATTCCGCTGAATAAAAAGTGCTTTATAAATGCAATTTATTATTATATTATTAGAAGAAAGAAAGAGAATGAGACAAAAATGACTCCTGAAAAAATAATCTAGGTATTAGTATGGAGTTCATTGATTTTTTTTTTTTTTTTCTTGGACTCAAACCCTGGACCTTTTTGCTGTAAGGTGATTTTTTTTGTGTCCAGTAGCTAGTGGTCACCAGTGGTATTACACTTTCAGATACTTCCACACTGGCTTCACTTTCAAGCCCTCACACATAAGTGATAATACTCAGTCGAGAACTTGCATGAAGCTTTTAATCTGCATTTTTAAAGCTTGCACTTGGTTCAAAGAAAATGGATTAGTAGTCCTCGCCTTAATACATTTCTAAAAGGGAAGTGTGCTTTTGTGTGTGAGAGCTTTGAGCTGATAAAAAGAGGCTCCGCTCAAAAGCAGAACATAACAGCTGTTTTAGCAATACACAGAGGTGTGAAGGAAACTTTTTTCATGTTAAAACCAAGCTACTCAGATAAAAGGCTGCTTTCATGGTCCTTGTTTGCAGTAAAAATGGCCACTTACAACAGAGTGAAACTCGGGGGAGGTAGTTCCAGGTGGCCGACACAATGCAGGGAGAAAACAGGTTGGGGTTAGTTAGGGTAAGAGTCTGTGTCTTTTTAGTTTTATTTTAATGACAAAATAGAAGTTTATAATTGCAATAACTTAAAAGCATCATCTTGGCCTCAGTAAAAACAACCTCGGAGGAGTGTTTGCATCATTACAGCTGCTCTTCTCAATGAAGAGTTTTTTCTTACATGTGGTTTCAAGTGTTTGAAGAAAATAAAAGACACGACTCTGGCGGAGAAGGCAGCATTCTGTTGTCACACTGCAGCTCAGCTAGATTCCAACGCTGTCGAGTTCAAAGTGGAGTGCTCCCAGACTATCTCATTCTTGCCACAAGGGACCTCATTTATGACATTCTAAAGCCTGGCAGGCCTGATTTCAACCAAAGAACACCCCATCCAGACTTTCAAAGGGCAACAAAAAGAAAAAAAAATCTCCCAGCATTTTCAGTCTCAGCTAAGGCTAAACGCTACTACGACTGCTGTTCGCCACTTGGCACAAAGCTCAGTCCCAGCCACATGTGTTCACAGTCCTGATCTGTGAGCATATACCCAGACTGTACGTGGACCGCTGTGATCCGGTGGAAACAGTACTGAAGACCATGCGGAGGTGGTGCACTTGAAAAGGAGCTTAATGAATTCATAAGTGTAACAGTATGAAGTGGCTCTGAATGGGAGGCCGGTCTGTTTGATGTGACTGCTGCCAACAAGCTGACTGGAACCGGCCTTTTGCCAACATAGAGGTTAATGTATTTCTGTGGTAACACGGCTCCTGTCAGCAGCTGCTGATGCCGTCAAATGAAAACCAGCAGTGTTCTTAAAAGTCTCAACAAAAATGGAGTTATTCATGTAGCATTACATGACCACCTGAGAGCACTGACGCCAACGTTGCACTTTTGTTGCTAGATTTAGCAACTTTTCAGACTACCCTAGCAACTTTGTTTTCCCAAAAAATGACCTAGTAACAAATTTAGCTACTTTTAAATTTGTTTAGAAAATTTAAGCAACTTTTAAAAAGTGACTCAAACATTAAAACACACACATTTTTCCTCTAAATGACACCAACTGCTGTTCTCTGTCCCAGTCATATAAAGCCACAGTCTGTCTGTAGCTGGAAAAGTCAGTGTTTCACACTTAGACACTTTGTTGGTATATATAGTGAGTTTTCAGACCCCTCTAGACCCCTTTATCCAAAAAGCCACTAGTGACAAATCTATCTGACCCATGGAAGGATCGGATCTATTTGCTTAGTTAAACCCAGACAGTTACTTTTTTGTCCAGGCTGTTTCTTTAACTGTAGTAAGTAGCCTCTCATGTCTTTAACGTCAAATAGTAACTGTCCTTCCATGACCTGTTCAGTCACTGAAGACATCCCTGCAGTTTCAACATTATCAGACTTGTAGTTATTTTCTCCTCTTAATAAATTTTCATCTCGTTCTTGAAGATAAAAGTAAAACACAGCAAGGCAACAGTCAATGTACTGTTGATGACGTGTATCACCTGGAACATGACATGCATCCATCGAACTGTTTAACAAAAAAACTAGACGTTCCAGCACTATCTTTGCCACAAACCACAACTTTATTTGCTTGTAAACACATCTTTTAAATTCACAAACATCACATATGTAAATGGTGACACATATAGGAGAGTGACGTCTCCTTCCATTGGCTGCTAATCATATTTCTTCCATTGTTAGGTCCAATGTTGTAGAAGGGGCGGGGCCTCAGCTCTCTATTACTCTGTATTTAATCTTTACACATTCAGATGAACAGATAATGTAATTGGACCATAGGCTCTCCTGGATAGATTCACATTAACACATTCAGTTTCATTATACCACTTTACATGTGATAATTATAAGTAAATGAAGTTGGTAATTTCTAATTCTTACATGGATTAGAAAAAAACAAGATAATTGGTGCTACCTAACAGTAGCATATTAGCTAACTAACATTAGTTTCTGCTTTTGCTAAACCAGATATTTAAGGATTCCTCTAGTATAGAATATGCTTTATCCTTATAGTTCTTGTTTTGGTTTTCAACCATTTATTACCGCCGCCATGGAACGGTGGAGGTTATGTTTTCATTGGGGTTTGTTTGTTTGTTGGTTGGTTAGTTAGCAAGATAACTCAAAAAGTTATGGGCGGATTTTGATGAAATTTTCAGGAAATGTTGATACTGGCACAAGGAACACATGATTACATTTTGGTGGTGATGGGGGGCTGATCTGCCTTGGCAGAGGTCTGCGCTCTCTGAGTGCTTTTCTAGTATTTATGAAGTGTCTCTGTCCACAGTATGGGGGACTACTGTCTTATCTGTGTATTACCACAGAGCCAATCAGCGCCCTCGTTCTATCATGTGTAGACTGGTAACCTGTCACCTGTCACCCCACTGTCACAGTACTGTGGCAATAAGCCTCACACATGTCATGTGCCGATTAGGTTACAGGAAAAGGCTAGGGGACCAGTTAATGGAAGCTGGTTTGTTCCTATTCACACTTTCAACAACATGAAAGATGGCGACTGTTTTACCTCATATGAGCAATTTGCCCAAGTTTTGATAAATATAAATCAGTCACTGGTACAACGTTCAGAGAGCAGAATTTGGATCATTTGATTAGCTCTGTGGCAATAGACAAACCAATATTTTGTGCCACAGTACTGTGGCATTAACCAATGCCAAATATTTTATGTCTCAGGAGAAGATAAATTAAAAGATGATCTGTTGTATTTACTGAGTATGCATTGCAAACATAGCTAACATTTACTTCCTATCCTGATGTCCATTTTAGTTCCGTTAACTACATCCTACCTCCCTCTGTATCAGACTCTTCTTTTGACATAAATAACCTGTATGGGTAATTTCCCTCTTGGAGAGACTTAGAATAACAGGACAGTCTATGTTCCAATAACATTATTGTTCACATTATTCTGTATGTGTGTATTAGAGGCAGAGGCAGTGATAAATCACCTTTATTTACTGCAGTAGAATCCCGATTGTTTTTTTGTTTTTTTTCCAACACTATTGACTTTATTGGGATAGATCTTCTGCTCTGGTAGACATTGGAGTATTGAAATAATTTGGCATTCTGCAGTTTAATGTCATTAACCACAGGTATTCTGTGACCGTTACATATTATACCATCGACACTTTCCCATCCCCTGGGTGTGGTTTTCAGAGAATGACATGTCTCTGTCTCTATTGTGTTCCCAGCACCTGTACATGATAAATCATGCTTTTCCTACCAGTCTTTCATTATTTTCTGCCGTTTATGATTGAATGATTTAAGACGTACCCTTATGTCTGGAGACACAATACTGAACATTACATTCTGTTTCTGCACATACAGGGCGGGGAAGCAAAATTTACAATGAACATTTAGTTGTTTTTTCTCAGCAGACACTACGTCAATTGTTTTGAAACCAAACATATATTGATGTCATAATCATACCTAACACTATTATCCATACCTTTTCAGAAACTTTTGCCCATATGAGTAATCAGGAAAGCAAACGTCAAAGAGTGTGTGATTTGCTGAATGCACTCGTCACACCAAAGGAGATTTCAAAAATAGTTGGAGTGTCCATAAAGGCTGTTTATAATGGAAAGAAGAGAATGACTATGAGCAAAACTATTACGAGAAAGTCTAGGAGTGGAGGAAGCAACAAAAAACGTACCAAAGCTTTTATTAAAGCTCTCAAATCCAAAATCCTAAAGGATCCAACCAAATCCATGAGAAAAATGGCAATTGAATTTGAGGTAGACAACAAGAGCGTTAGAAATGCAGTAAAATAGGATTTGAAGATTTAAATTCTTATGACTTCAAATAAACTAATTGGTCATACACTGTCTTTCAATCCCTGCCTCAAAATATTGTAAATTTTGCTTCCCCACCCTGTAGATCCCCTGAATCCTACAACTTTAAAGTCGATTATTTAAGAAAAACCACGTCCACTTTGTACTGAAGGAATTCTAACATGTGGAGTTGAAAAGGTTCCTGGGACGGTGTCATTAATCTCAGACCAGCTCGGTGGATTCATCCATTACTTTTAACAGGAAGAGTCAAGGTCCATGCATGCTTTGGAAGGAAAGTTATCTGCCAGTGTAACTTACTTGCCTCAGGGTGAGTGTTTAAACTGGAACATTACTGTCAAAGCCTATTAAAATTCCAGTTGGTTTTGGGAACGCTCCTTTTGCTGTGATATGTTCTCACACAGCGCGGTGAAGAAATATGGAAATGTGACTGTGTAGGTAGCAGAAGAAAGGATGTGGGTCAAAGTTACATCCATACAGTAGCAGGAACACAGGAGACAAGAACCTCTGAAATATACATTCATTTGTGAAAACTACACAGCAGGTTCTGTGTTCAGGAGGTTTACATACAGGGTGTTCGCTCTTTATCCAAATAAAAAGTTCAGACTTTTTCAAAACTGCTACCCCCCCCCCCCCCCCCCCCCCCAAGACCTTGACTTTATGCACTTTTATACTTGCATTCCTACTTTTCTGGTTGACATTGAGCCTGTTGTGTGTACTAGAAAAGTTAATTTTAATAAACATATAAATGAGTAAATGCATAATTCGCAGGCCATATGTTTGACACTCCTGGTTTAGATGTTGACAGACATGCATTGACCTTTTGATCAATGGTCTGTGATGATATTTTGATGGCATCTGATATTTAGTTTGACCATCTCACAGTTAGTGCTTTCAGATAGACACGGTTCTGGTCCTGGTTCCATTCTGGAGTTTCAGAACCTTGGTGTTCTGGTGAACCAATCTGTGTTCTCACCAGTAACAGAAGCGGAACCTAAGTGGGAGTGTATTATGCCACATTTCTCCATTGTCTTCTACTTCCTGTTTGACTTCACAACCTAGAATATGACACGCCTACTGATGATATCACAGTCCACTTTTTTGGTTCCACCTGAGAACCAGCTTTTCAGGTTCTGAACTTATTTTTTTAATGCGTGGCTGGTTCAACATTAGATTCGGGATACCAGAACCAGAACTGTCCATAAAATCTGTAAAACCAGATTCATAGTCTAAGTATCACAAATCCATAAGTCTTTCTGTGATTATGCACATGAATCTCTTCCCTCACGGTGAAAAAATTCAAAGTGTGCTCCACCATAAACAGTCCATTTGTTTACAAACAGAGCCGGTAGGTCGCTTGGGCATTTTCAGAAATTTGTCGCAACGTGCATTATGGGAAGCGGAGCTCCACACAGCTGCAGTAGCAAGAGGCAATGAAGCCGTTTCCGTGTTAGTTGCTGCTGTGGTCATAATGTGGCTGCATGGAGCTCCTCTTCCCACATTGCACGTTGCGACAAATTTCCGAAAATTCCTAAGTGACCTACCTGCTCTGTTTGTAAATAAATGGACTGTTTGTGGTGGAGTTCACTTCAAAATTATTCACCGTGAGGGAAGAGATTCAGTTGTGTAATCACGGAAAGACGTAGAGATTCGTGATACTTAGACTATGAATCTGGTTTTACAGATTTTATGGACAGTTCTGGTTCTGGTATCCCGAATCTAATGTTGAACCAGCCACGCATTAAAAAAATTAGTTCAAAACCTGAAAAGCTGGTTCTCAGATGGAATCAAAAAAGTGGATTGATTTGATGAAACACTGGTGACAAAAGTCACACGCTTTAAAGACGCAGATAGATATAGAGCATTCTGCCCATCCTCTGTGTACATTCTGTATGTAATTCTGTTCGTTTTCTGGGAGCTTGCAGATTCATACCCAGACGGAGAATACGGAGCTGTGCCACTGGAAACCATGGAGACAGTGTTGAGGTGAGAAAGAAAATAATTTCCATAAATAGCAGAAATTTTCAAAGAGCGACTGTGAGTCAGTAAAAAACTACCGACATGTTTATGAAAACTACCCTTCTGAATATTAACATTAGTATCCACATTAATAATACCTGCTCTGTCGTCACCATATTTGTTATTATTGACTTTCTTCTTCTTCTCAAAAAACTTTACTCTTCTTCGTGGTATTCAGCCAGTATGTTAATTAAGAGCAGCACCCTCTGGTGGATTGATTGAGAAACGCTCATTCCAACATATTGGACATATGGAAGTATGAAGGTAGTGATGCTTGACAACATTAGAAACAGACAAACCTATTTACGGATGTAAAGGGAGCATAAATGAGCCTTGAGTGTGAAGCTGCTAAAATTCAATTCACTTCAAAACCTGTATTTGTCCCCTGGGGGCATTTGTCTCTGCTACAGTAGCAACTGAAACTACAACAATTTGACAACAACGAACAGCAATGACAAAACGGTGAGACAAGACGACAATCGCATAAAAACTAGTGGTGCAATAAAAGCACTTACTTATCACGTCAAACAATGAAATACCATGTTGATCAAAATGACAGGTGAGTATATACAGCAAAATCTGCAGTCCCTGAGAGTACTAGCTAAACAAACAAGTAAACATAAAACTGTAGAGATTTTTCCCATTATTGATTCAGATTTGAATAAATTTTTCCACTCAGACAAAGCCTTCCTCTGACAGATGCTCAGTTCTACAGTTGTCTTTTTCTACAATATTAAATCAATACAGTGGAACCTCGCAGGACGAGTGCACTGTCGGACGAGAAATTTGCTTTACGAGCCGCAGTGCTTGAGAATTTTTGTCTTGAAATACGAGTGTAAAAGGGCAGTAGGAGCAGGTGTTCGTCCAACAGGTGCAGCCTCCACAGGCTCATTTCACATTCAGCATTCAGATGGAGGAGGAGATTAGGAAACTCCCCAAAGACGACAGAGTAGTGGAGGAGGGGATTTCTATCAGGAAATGAAAACAAGTGTTGGTAAAGTGGACTGAAGTTTCTCATTTAGATGAAAAAAAAAATCATCCAGACAAATTAAGTAGAGGTCGTGCAGCCGCTTTACTTAATGATGATGGTCTGTAGCAGAACATTTTAAAAAGCAGAACAAAGCAGATTTCTCTGGATAGGTTTTTAATGAAACCACCTGCAAGTGCCGACAGTGATGAAAGTGAGGCCAGAGAGAACAAATGAAGTGAAGAGAGAGAGAAAACACCAGAAAATCTTCTACCTAGGCAGGAGATTGTCCTTGGGTTTTGGGGATGGAACAAATTAATTATATTTCAGTTCATTTCAGTGGAGAAAACTGTTTCATAAAATGAGTAAAATCCAAAACGAGCACAGTCATGGAACTAATTAAATTCATACTGTGAGGTTCCACAGTATACAATATATAATATTCATTCATTCATTCATTCATCCAAACTGCTTAGTCCTCTAGAGCAGGGGTGTCAAACTCATTTTAGTTCAGTTCCACATTCAGCCAAATTTGATCTCCAGTGGGCCGGGCCAGTAAAATAATCACAGGGAAAAAAGGAAAATTATATTATGATCAGGTTTACATCTACCAAGTTTCCTTAAAAATCTGAATAACACAAACAAATTGAATTATCTTAAAAACAAGTGCAATTTTAGCAATATCCTGCCTCGATTTATCAGTTTATCATTTACACATGTGCATTACGATCACACAAAACATTTAGTAACAGGCAGAATATTGGTAAAATTGTAAAATCTGGTAAAAATCTTGGCGGAGGTCTGCACTCTCCAAGTACTTTTTTTGTTCATATTTGTTCAGGTTATTCACATTTTTTGTAAAAGTATAGTTTGGTAATGTAAACATTTTCATGTAATTTTACTTTTTTACACCAAAAAAAAAAAAAAAAGAACATTTGGGGTTGTCATTATTTATAGGTTATTATGATAATATTTTACCGGTCTGACCCATTTGAAATCTAATTGGACTGTATGTGAAACTTGAATTAAAATGATTTTGACACCATTGATTGTTAATATCTTCAGTGTAATTTTTGCTTTTCACAAAATTATCCCATGAGCCGGATTGGACCCTTTGGTGGGCCGGATTTGGCCCCCGGGCCACATGTTTGACACCTGTGCTCTAGAGGATCATGGGGATATCAGAGCCTATCCTGTCTACCAATGGGAGAAGGCAGTATAAACCCTGAATATTTGCCCAGGATTTAACTTGACCCATTAACCCATTAAGGTGCATGTGTTTGGACAGTGGGACGAAGCTGAAGCTGGCGATATGGAGACAGAGGCAAACTCCTCAGTGAAACAACATGGAGTGTAGCCCAGAGGAGACGAGGACAAAAAGGCAGACGATATACTTTCACTAGTGCTTTGACCGGTAGGGAACCACAGGCTCTAGATGTGGCTGACTTTTGGGAAAAGATCCATCCATCCATTATCTTCTGCTTCTTCTGGGGCCGGGTTGTGGGGGTAACAGTCTAGGCAGGGATGCCCAGACTTCCCTCTCCCCAGACTCCTCCTCCAGCTCTTCCGGGGGGGACCCCGAGGCGTTCCCAGGCCAGCCGAGAGACATAGTCTCTCCAACATATCCTGGGTCTTCCCCGAGGCCTGCTCCCAGCAGGACATGCCCGGAACACCTCCCCAGGGAGGCGTCCAGGAGGCATCCGAAACAGATGCCCGAGCCACCTCAGCTGGCCCCTCTCGACGCGGAGGAGCAGCGGCTCTACTCCGAGCTCCTCCCTGGTGACTGAGCTCCTCCCCCTATCCCTAAGGGTGCGCCCAGCCACCCTGTGGAGGAAACTCATTTCGACCGCTTGTATCCGGGATCTTGTCCTTTCGGTCATGAGCTTTGGGTCATGACCTTTGGGTAGGAACGTAGATTGACCGGTAAATCGAGAGCTTCTCCTCTCGGCTCAGCTCCTTCTTCACCACAACTGACCGGTACAGCGACTGCATCACTGCAGACGCTGCACTGATCCGTCTGTCAATCTCACGCTTCATCCTTCCCTCACTTGTGAACAAGACCCCGAGATACTTAAACTCTTCCACTTGGGGCAATGACTCCCCACCGACCCGGAGAGGGCAAACCACCTTTTTCTGGTCGAGAACCATGGCCTTGGATTTGGAGGTGCTGATCCTCATCCTGCTCACTTCACAAAAGAAAAGATGGGAAAAGATGGAAAAAGATGTTAGTCTATATTTTATATGTACTGACACAGAAATTGTTTGGTAAATGATTCTTTAAAATTTAAACGACTATACATTAACCCATAAGAAAACAGTGCTACTTTTGTGGCAGTTCCCATTTGATTTTTTCCTCTAAATTTAACCTTTTTAAAGTGATTTGCATTGTTTCAGTAAAAATCATGTATTTTCCTATATTTAATGCATTGGTCGTGTAGATGTTCATAAAAGTTCAGATTAAAGTTAAGGGTTATTACATCAGAAACACAGAAAACTGAAGAAAAAGCGACTTTTTCAGCAAAGTCTATCATTAACTGAACATAAACTCCGTGTGTCCATCCACTGTCATTGATGACGATGTTTCCACGTTCACTATGGAGCCTCTGAACGTCCCAGTGGGTCATATCGGATGACCATGAAAAGACGATAAACTATTTTACCCCAGATATTTACATGTATTGATAGGATTAATGGATCAACAGGTATTAAACAGTTAAGATCAGTACATACTTCTGGTCACCGGTGGATGTTTGGGTCTTTATGGGTCAATATCGATATCTAGGGACTGAAGTTAATGAATGTTCCTGTTTTAGCTTAATTTCCCATCATGCAGCGTGGCACTGCACTTCCTGTTAACTGTCATGGGCATAGCAACATGATTGTAAGGCTATTGTATTCCAAAATTACTAATATCTCCCAAAATATTGGTCCTATCAACTTGCTGTTTTCGCTAGTCTCTTCCTTGACCAAAAATACATAAGTATGACAAACTGAAGCATTCAGCTCTGCATGGATTATATGTGATGCCCGAGACATTTACACACACACAAAATATAGATGTAATTATTTTTATTTCTATATAGACATGTTTTATATATCCTTTTACTTTTACAGTTTTTGTGGTTATTGTTTTAGCTGTTTTTTTTTGTTTGTTTTTTTTTACATTTGTACAATTTTTTTTTCACCTATTCAAATACTTGTTTAATTGAATTGAAGAAAAATAATCAATACATTAATGGATTTCCAAAAGAATTGATGGCTGCAGCTCTAGTATAAATGGTTTATTTTCTACATGATGATACTGGTCTGTTCATCAGTTTTTACTCTTTTTACCTCTGCTACGTTTAGCACATATAATTCATATATGGGAGTTTGACTTTCCTTTTCATAAGTGCATTTATTGTTACAAAATAATGCATTTTATATAGTTTGGGTGAACTTGCAGCCTTCATCTTTAAACGTTCCCTGTTGCTCACTGCTCCTTCAGCCTGAATCCAATGAGAATATGGACCTCTGCCTGTTCTGTGGTATGTAAACATTCATTTTTATTTTGAAAATCAGCAAGTTTGAAATATTTACTTTTCATTTCCTCTCTTTTAGGAGAAAGACAACATCTGGAAAAGATATCACCCACTTCCTTTGCTTCGTCACGTAGTAACGGTGACCATGGCAACAGGGGTCTGAGCTATGGCAGCGTTCAACAGGAGGAGTTCGGCTACGTTTCTGCTCTGGAAGTCAAAGCCGACTGGAGATGAAACGAAGCCCAAACTTGGTTAATCAATAGATCTTTCAGTGAAAAAGGAAACGCTGCATTTTATTCCACAGTGTCTGTTATATTGCCTCAAAATCCAGATATAATGAAGTTATAATCCTGGTGTAGTGTCTCCATATGCTGTCATGGCAGCCAATCTAAAAGCCTGGTCAGATCTGTCTCGCTGACAGCCATCTTAAATCCACTCAGAGATCTCCAGGGACCGGTTTTCTGCATGCTCAATATGCTCGCAGCTCCTTCAGCCCACACGGTCGTCATGGCAACCACAGACCACCTCTGGCTTTGAGTGCATCTGTCAGCCAATACACCCCCCACCCCCAAACACACACACACACACACACACACACACACACACACACACACGAACTGGCATTCTGGTTCTTTGTACCATGACGTTGTGTTTTAGCGTCGGCATGGACAATTTTATTTACACAATCAACACATGCAACGTTAATTCAATCTCAAAGTGATGCTTGTGGATCTTTAACTCCACCATTTCATCTCCTCACAAACAGCAGAGTAGAAGCAATGCAGAATGTTTTTGTGTTTCTTATCTGAAGAGGGCAGCCTTGAGTTTTACTCGTGCAGTCTTGTTGACACTTCCTCACTACAAAAAAAAAAATAAAAAATTCACGCAAACCTGCTGTGTCACAACCCACTCTATATGCATGCAAGACCACCCATTCATCGAGCACTTAAAAAATCCCAAGCTGGGATTTAAACCATACTAACCCCCCCCCTCCCCAAATGACCAACCGACAGACTGACCAACCACCCGTCGATTCACCTTGAGATATGCAGAAAAAAAGCATTCTGTGTTTGTGTGCTGATATGCACGCATGAATGCATGTGTACAGGAGTGAGAAGGGAAAGGACAGTGGAGGAGGAGGAGGAGGAGGAGGAGGAGGTGGAAGAGGAGGAGGAGGAGAAGGAGAGCAGCTGAGTGGAGCAGCTCTCTCTCATCACTGAGTAATGTTTCACACCAGCTTCAGAAAAGAGTGAAACAGCATTGTGCGTTCAGCCGCGTCCAATGTGTCCATTCTCTTTAACAGGAGATCTTTCTCTTTTGTCACTCTAAACCCCCCCCACACACACACACACACAATTCTAAACCGCCTCTGAAGTCCCCACACTTCATCTAAAAATTCAGTGCAAGAAGGGAGGTGGGGGAGGGGTGTAGTACTGTTGTAATCTGCAATTGTTACAGTCTCGAGCCTTGCTACGCTGTCACCATCCCAAATTGATTTAACCATCAATGGCAGCATCCATTTAAGGCCGCCGCCGCTCCGACCCCGGCTGCCTGAAAACCACTGAATGTGCTCCGAGCCCTTCTTTTCTCACTCTCTTTCCCACCGTTAGGGTATCAAAGGCTATTGTGTCCAGAGAAAGTAGAAGGGTCACCCATTTACCCCCTGTGGGTCAACCACGAGCTGAGGACAGAGGGGAAAGTGAAATAGCAGCGAAGGGGAGCAAAGAGGAGGAGGAGGAGGAGGGGGAGGAGGAGGAAGGACAACATGAGGACTTCCAGACTGTCCATTCAGGAGGAGATAAGTACACGTGGTGGATATCACTGTTGTGATGTCACCCACTGAGGACGACTGGTCTGAAGATTTGCATTTTGGCTGCGTGTTTCTCAAAACTATTAAGATAACAAACTGGCGCTGGGGACAAAACATGCAAATTCACAGTCATTTCCTGTGTCTACATCAGGAGTTCCAACCTTTTTTGGCTCCTGACCTCATTTTAACATCACAAATTCATGGCGACCCCAGACTTTCAAAATGGAAACTTTTTTTTTTTGCTAAAATTCATTTGTTTTTGATCATATAATAGTTTGCTATACTATGTTGCAAATAAACATTAATTTTAGAGGACACTTAGTCTATATAATATGTATTATTATGGATGGAAGCAGTAAATCCAGGTGTAGATTACTGCACAAAGTGAGAATTTGATTTTCCTTGGTCAGGATATGTACAGTCAGTCCAGCTTGGATTTACAAGGCTGACAATTAATTTTGAACAAACAAGAACTCAAACTATGAATTATGAAAGAGCTGCAGCATCTGAAACTGACCACAATGAATATTTGACAGATAAACAGCACCACAGTGCTGCAGTTTCAGACTCACAGTTTGTCATGTCTTGTATTAATTGTGATCTCTAAACGAGTGTTTTTCAACCTTGGGGTCGGAACCCTATGTGGGATCGCCTGAAATTTTTAGTAATTGATAAAAATAAAAACTCACTAATAAAAAATATATGGTGAGTTGACAGAGACAATTACAATACATAACAGACATGACAAACTGTGAAGCTGAAACTGAAGCACTGTGGTTTTGTTTATCTGTCAAATGTTACCAACATCTTTATGACAACCTAACATTCTAAATATACTTCTTTCCTGTCATCGCCATGTTTGTAATTATTGATATTCTTTTTCTTCTCTCAAAAAACTCTACTCTTCTTCTTGGTATTTGGCCAATTTATTAATTCAGAGCAGCACCCTCTGGTGGACTGATGCCAAATGGTCATTCTAATGGACACATGGAAGTACAGAGGCAGTAACATTTATACTGTTTGCATCTGTTTTCGTGTGTATTTACAGACTAAATGAGCTTTTAGGAGACTATGGGCAGGGCAGGTTATGGCTTGGACCCATTTTCCTCTTAATGCATGTCCTCAGGCACTAAAATATTATCGACAAACCAATCACTAGAAAATCCGTTTTGTTAAAGACCTCTGTCAAACATAGTAAAAAAAAAAGAACTGAATTGACTTGGCAATACCCTTCTACTTAGCTAATGCTAGTTGCTGATGCTCTGGTATTTATTTGACTTTTATATCTATTTCCATTGGTCTATAAAATTTTCCGTGTTTTATCAGGCTTTTATTGAATCTGTCTTGTGTTTTTCTTTGGTGTCATGGTTTGGCCACAGATCTTAAATCAGATAGTAAAATGGTTGCATTGGCTCAAAGGCAAGTCTCCGCTTTATTGAGTGGAGCCCTATCTGTACACCAAACAGTTGCAGCAGATAGTCAAATCCATTTTAAATAATGACTCCCACCCAATGCAAAGCGATTTTAAGCTCCTTCCCTCTGGATGGAGTATTTTAGTCCCAAGGTGCAGAACAAAGCATTACAAAAACAGTCCCTGCTGCTGTTACCAAGCTGAAGAAGATGGAGAAATATTTACATGCACACTTTATTTACTTATTTACTCCTGTTCTTACCTGTTTGCCATGGTTGTTATCCAATATGTTTGTTATCTGAGTCATTTAAATGGTTAATTATTTAATCATATTTGTTTCTGTTCAAGTCCTGACCGGTGGAGTCTTGACTACTTGAGTCTGTTTACATGATCATCTAAGTCCAATATCTGGGAGTAATCAGACAATTGTAATAATCAAATCTAACATATTTACATGCACTTAGGGGATGCAATAATTGAAAAACCTTGGGTTAGATGCTCCAGTCTATTATTGAATTTCTGTCAGAGTATGTACATACATAGTGATGGTAGATGTAAACTTCCTGTTGTCTTCCACTCACGTTTGACTACGTAACTTCCGTTCTCAATGATTTTTAAATGTTTTTACATATGTGTAAAAGAAAGAACAAAAGAACAACAGAAAAGAACAAAATAAACCAGATTAACCTGTATACATGCGTGAGGACATTGGGGTATTTAGGAGTAATCTAGATGTGTTAATCCGATATCTTATAATCAGATAACTGCCTGTATTGTATAAAGTCTATCAGATTATCCTGTTTACATGACAACTTGAACAATCTGAGACCAGAAATCGGATAATGATCTGAGTATTGGTGTGCATGTAAACTTGCTCACTGTTAGGTTACTTGTTAAGGTGGATGTCACCAACTTCCTGCAAAACAAATCTTAACTACCAGGCAAAAGTTTGGACTCACCTTCTTATTTAAATGACATGAGATGGACCACAGATGGCCAACAAGAGCTCAGCATCATTTGGAACTCCTTCTAGACTTTTGGAAACATTTCAGGTGATTACCTCATGAAGCTCATCGAGAGAATGCCAAGAATGTACAAAGCAGTAATAAAAGCAAAATGTGGCTATTTTGAAGAATCTAAAATATAAAACATGCTTTGAGTTTTGTCACACCTTTTTAAACTACATAATTCCATATATGTTCATTCATAGTTTTGATGCCTTCAGTGAGAATCTACAATGGAAATAGCCATAAAAATAAAGAAAAAACAGGTGAGTCCAAACTTTTGCCTGGTAGTGTATGTATGAGTACAAAACTTGAACTGATTCTCCAAACTCTAGCTTTTACCATTTCATAGCATTGGCACAGGTGACACCATATTATCTTGTTGCAGCTAATGAACACTGTAAGCCAACAATGTTATGTTCAAAATGATCAACTGATTTGAACACTTTACATTTTAGCATGTGTTTTCTGTTTAATAACAGAAATGGAAAACCAGAGGCCTATGATTCAACACTAAATTAATACTAGCTATGGTGATATAACCTACTTACCCTACATAGACCAGGTGTTGTATGTACCATGCAAACTTTGTGAAATATGACAGAATACATTTTTGGCAGTCTTCTGAGTGACTGTTTAACCCATAAAGACCCAATGCTACTTTTGTTCCCAGTTCCCAAATGAAATTTTCACTCTATTTAACCTTTACTTTAATATTACCCTCTGGATTTTGCATTTGTCAGTGTAGATCATGTATTTTCCTGTATTTAATTCACAGTTCATGAAAACTCTGACTAAATTCAGAGTTTACTTTATCAAAACAGAGAAAACTGAAGTAAAAGTGACTTTTTCAGCAAAGATATCAATAACTGAATGTAAAAATAGGACCAAGGGTCCTGTAGTCCAGCGACATAGACATTAATCGACATTTGCTTGACCTTTCAAGGTCACTCAAGGTCAAAGGTCATGGCACCAAATGAAAGCCCATATGTGACTTCCTATCTACAGGGGTTGGACAAAATAATGGAAACACCTTAAAAAATCAACAAAATATAATTTAATATGGTGTAGGTCCGCCTTTTGCGGCAATTACAGCCTCAATTCTCCGAGGTATTGATTCATACAACTTGTGAATTGTTTCCAAAGGAATTTTAAGCCATTCTTCAGTTAGAATACCCTCCAACTCTTTTAGAGACGATGGCGGTGGAAATCGACGTCTTACTTGAATCTCTAAAACTGACCATAAATGCTCAATAATGTTGAGGTCTGGGGACTGTGCCGGCCATACGAGATGCTCAACTTCATTAGAATGTTCCTCATGCCATTCTTTAACAATTCTAGCTGTATGGATTGGGGCATTATCATCTTGAGGTGAAGGTGTTTCCATTATTTTGTCCAACCCCTTTATTGCCAATAGTAATTATAGCAACATCTTCAACTTTTTTCAAGTTGTAGCACTTTGAAATTTTTCCCATTATAAACCAAAGGGGATTTTAAAAAATTGAAAAATTACCCCAAAGCTGTTCCACAACAAATACCAAGTCATTCTGATTTTGGAGAAAAACATTATTGAAAAATTGTTCACAGACAATGAACGGATGATGGGCAAATGAACGATAGACAACAACTGATACCAATAGTCCATCAGACCATTGGACTAAAAACCAGTGTGTCCATCCACTGTCATTGATCCAACTCCATGGGTTTTACTGGTGAATCAAGGTTGTAGAAGATGACGGTGTTTTCATGGTAACTACGGAGCCTCTGAACGTCCAAATGGGTCATATCTGATGACCATGAAAAGATGAAGAACTGTATTTTACACCAATCACTGACATGAATAGATCGGATTAGTGGATCAGCAGGTATTAAATAGTTTAGATCAGTAGATGCTTTGGGTTGATGGTGGCTGTTTGGGACTTTAAGGGTTAAAAGAAAAAAAACACTAAGTAGAGATGTCTGTTAAAAAAGAAAAATGTTTGATTTTGTATTTAATATTCAGAGGCTCCAAAAGTCTGAGAAGAACCCCACCTGTCCCTCAAAGCAGCCAAACCCTTCATCATGACTTTAATATATAACTTAGAGGTGAAAACTCTCCATATATTTGTCACTGACTCAAAAATTAGATGTAGTACTGGACTATGAACATGCTTATTTGTAATGTAAATGTGGACATTTTAACATCTGGGTTTGTGAAGATTATCACACGTTTGGGGCCATTTGAGGAAGTGTAGGTTATGACACTAGGTTTTAATAGCATTAGCTTCATTTTTCAGCCCTGGAGGTCGCAGCTAGCTGCAGCTCTGACGTCAATGTAGTCATTCAATACTGCGCACCAAAAACATTTAGAATCTGAGGATCTGTGTGCTGTTTTCACCAGCATGTAAACTCCTGTTTGGCCCCTCATTCCTGGTCCCTTTCCTCCTAAAACAGAGTTCACAACAGTTTGAGTTGACCCAATCAATTCACTTCATTTCTTCACCTACCTGGAGTTTATTTTCTTTACTCTGATTCTAATGTGCAGTTCAAGGAATAAAGCACTTAAATTGAATTAGAGACTCTTTCATCTTGTAGTGGTTTAGAAAATGAATCACATGACCCACCTCCAGATCTGCACAATTGCTGGCTTTAACAGGCCTCCCTTCGAGATAGTTTATTTTGGTTTATTATACATTACAAAACCTGCTTTCATGTTCAGTTTCACAGAAGGTACCATGTATACACTGTTTATGTTTCTTTTACAGTAGCATCCTTAAAGCCTGGTTCTCTACAAATGGAACAACTGTGCTCTGTGCTGGTGGTGTTTAGAGAAAGGAGGGGTCATTTGAATAATGCGATTAGGGATAAAGTAATATGAGGCTGCCCTTCCTGTGTTAGGTCCACAGATACACAGCCCAGGATTAACAAGGATGTGTTTTTCTACTTATGAGGAGCTGTGAAAAGGAAAAGCTGGCAGGACTGAGCAGATGTATTACAGCATAAAGTGTTTATACTTAAGGGGTTGATTCACCTCAAAGAAAGCCTTTAGAAGAATGGAACCGTGTACAGAATTAGGGTTTACAGAAGCATTAAACTCCCTGAGGGATCAGGAACTAAACTTTTGGTTATGTTGTGTGTGTACATGGAATAAAAAGGACACAGGATATTACCTCTGCCAAGGAGGTTATGTTTTTGCTGGCGTTGGTTTGTCTGTCTGTCTGTCTGTCTGTCCATGTGCAAGATAACTCAAAAAGTTATGGCCAGATTTGAATGAAAATTTCAGGAAATGTTGATACTGGCACAAGGAACAAATGATTAAATTTAGGTGGTGATTGGGGGGGGGGGCGGCACTGATCTGCCTTGGTCCAAGTGCTTTTCTAGGTCTCTAAAATGTACCTTTTTCAACGTGATGCTGAAAGCTAACCTTGGAAAACTGGCCATGGTGAAGCCATCTGGAAACTCTGTGTACAGTGTTGAAATGTGGATGGGGAAGTAAATTTTATCTTAAAAAGTCAAAGTGAGCCCTGCTGTCTCCTTAGTACATGAGGTGATTTAGTGCAGTGGTGGATGCAGCCAAAACAGTGTCAGTGCTAATGCTTTACTAGAAGAAAAATAGTGTTGGTACTAATTTTTTCCTGGAGTTACTATGTTAATGGAACTGGTAACAGCTTCTCATTGGGTTTGGGATTATGTCATCAACTGTTGGTTTGATTCACTTGTGCTTATGTGTAGGGATGCACAATAACTATTGGCACCGATAATTATTGGTCCGATATTGGAGAAAATGACATCATCCAGATAATTCCGATAATTACATTTTTCACCAATAAATAGAGTCCATAATAATAAATCTAAATTGCTTAGATTTCACACGTTTCACCCTTACACAGAGCACATTGTTGCCTTGCCAACCACCATAAAAACCAAGAAGAAGAAGAGGTCTGGATCAGTCCATTGTTTGTAAGTCAAAGAGTTTTCAGTTCCTTACTCTCTGCTACAGCTACAAGACCAAGAGGAAGATCACATGGTTGTGGCTGCAGTTTTGGTCCGACAGCAGCAGAAGAACATTCGATGCCAGGAACATTCAAAAACGCTCAATGTAAAAAAGTTTAATGTAGCTTAAAGCCCCAGAACAGTGATCAATCGTCACCAAAGCTTGTGTGGACATGTCTAGTCACACTCACTTTCACTTCAGCAAAAATCACAACAATCCCAATTTTATAGATGATCCATGTTAAGCCTTTTCCTCTCCATAGCGACACATTATAGAGAAAAAGCTGAACACAGATTAATGTCCAAAAACAGTGGCTGATTTGATGTCAGGCAGTGGCACAAACCAACCCAGAGCCTGCACTGCGCTCAGTCCGTGTGGAGCTGGGACGGCGGTCCGGTGGGTCTCTGGATAGATCGGGTCCTTGAATAGACCAGGTCTAGGTCTCTGCAGACCGGATCATCACCAAATGATGTATGTGTACATAAATAGTAAGTAACTGAAAACCCTTGGTCTATTGTCCATTTCAAGCAGCCATAGGTTTTTAGTTCTGTAGAAGCCTTTATTTTATTATATTATTAACTGAGTTTTACCACTGACTTGAAATAATAATAAAAGAATTTGAAGAATGGAAACTATTGTTGATTGTTATCGGTATTGGTTACAAGAAGCAGGAAGTTATCAGTTATCAGTATCGGCTGTAAAAACAAAAACAATTATCGTGCATCCCTCACTGTAAGCCTGGAATTTGTATTTACTAAAATGCTTTAATTACAATGCACTTAAATGATTTAAGTTTTATGATGTTACTATAAAATGTTCAGTATATTCTACTAATTTGTAGACATAGTTGAAAGTACAAAAAAGTTTACGTTGAATGGAATTAAATCACTAAGTTTTAGTCATGACCACACCTTTTTATCTTCGCATTGCATTGTGGGTATTGGGTATGTTGTTGAAAATGTGTTATTTTTCTGTGCAGGGTTTCAGCGGGGTTGTGGTGTTAGTGTTAATTTGGATTTAATGTGTGTATGGCAGTGTTTATTGGCCTTTTTGTGTTTGTTTTGTATTTTTGTAGAGCTGCACCATGAGTCAGAGCCAGAGGAAGAACAATGGCTTTCCTATTCATGTAGGTCTATTGTTGCACAATGGAAACCTCACTGTCATGTCAAATTAAAAGCATTTCCTGTACGGGTAAATGACATTGAGGTAACCTCCACTTATGCTACAATATATCAAGTTGAATAATGTCATAACTCTACTGGTCAGGAATAGGTTTTTGAGTTAGATTATCTTAAAAAAAAGTTGTTCAATCAACGATAAATTCATGTGTCTGCAATTGAGAAAATTAGTCAGTGTAACCTAAAATGTTGAGTTGAATGGTTGGATAGATATAGTGCTTCTTATGTGTTCTCGTGTGGACAGAAGTTTTTCTTATAACAGAACTGGTGTGGATGGTTCCCCTGTCCATTTCAAGGTTGAATGAGGAAAACCACCTTCATGTTCATGGACTTCCTCTAAATTAGACACAGACTCATTCTCAACCATCAGAACCGAGCTACCTTTGAGAGTTAAATATTAACTAAAACCAGTTTGTTATGAGAATGATCTAAGCAGTTAAAGACATTCTGGGTTTGTCCTATTATCGTTGCTACATTGGCCCTTTTGGGTTTTATATGTACGGTGTATGTGGGGGATTTCAGCCACTGCTACAGTACAATAGGGGATAATGGAATTTTGTGGTGCACGAGGCTTTAAATAATGACAGCAGTCAGAGTTTTAATGAGACCTCCTAATGAGGTTTGTGGTTTCTCATGTAAGGGGGACAGTGGTTCTTAGAACATGATATTGTCACAGAATTTTTAAACGTCCCTTCAGATGGATATCTTAAAACCTTAAATACAACCATTATTATATATTGAAATACCAGACTAGAGAGAAATATGCATCCCCATCTTTTGATACAATCATCTGGGACTGGCTGTAGACTGAGACACAATGTAAAAATTTGCTGCAGCAGAATAAATAATTTACTATATTTAGATAATTAGTTTATCTAGTGAATACTATGGTCAAGGGTTAGTTAAGTTTAGGTACAATACACTTGGGCAGGTGTAAGGAATGATTATTATCCATTAATCTAACCACCTCTTCCTAACTAAAAGACACAATACTTCATTTCCCAATCACTTCCAAAATGAAAATTATACATGTAATTCCTGGTTTCATAATACCACTGTGACATACATACTGTGACAATGTCTTGGCTTATGGTGAAACAGGAAAATACAGTAAGGAAAATACTGTGGCCAGGACGAAAATAAGAGAATAACATGATGAATATTAAACAATGTGAGCCTGTTATTGTGGCATATCTGTCCCCATCGTCCTCCTTCTGAAGACTGTCCCTATTCAACAGAATCACAGGATCAATTCAGCGTCTTATTCACATACTCTTATGTTTCATCACATTTAACATTGATGTTTAATATTACTTGTGGCTGTTTCATTACAATTAAATGATATAACATGAACACCTTCAGTTTTAAATGGGACACAAACATTTTCAGTTATTCTGCCATATCCGTCCAAAACCACCTCTTTCTAAGGACTGTCCTCATTTGTCAACATAAGTCATTTTTCTCGCAAGATCGAACTGCCATTACAGACATTAATGCATAATGTCAGTCACTTTAAATCCAATGATATAACATGATTATGCACCACTAAACCATAACTTGTTACTGTATTGCACTACCACTGCTAATGAAAAGATAAAATAAGATAAAACTTTATTTATCCCACCGAGCAGCAGCAAACAACAAGCAAGTGCAGAGAAATAGATTGATATACAGTTAATATTCTAGTTTATTCTTTATGCCACATATTTATTCTTATTCCATTTTTATTTATTTTTAGTCATGGTATTTAACAAGGTGAGATAGAAATACTATCTCAGTTCTCTGGATGCCTGTACATCTAGTGAACTGACAATAAAAAAAAATCTTTGAATTATGAATAAAATCTTAAAATATACCTTGTCTGTAAATATGATTTCCATCTAGTTTCATCAACAAAAACAGAGACAACCTTCCATGACCACATACTACTTCACAACATCTACTACTGCATCTTTAATTATTGTTTTAATCAGGGTCACTAGTTCATGAAATGACATAATTAATAAAAGAATTAAAAAAAAATAACACTGAAATAAGTTGGAGGCTTTGAATTTGTCTAAAATATGCTCTCTAATGCTCTTAAAATGAAAAAGTCAGCAATTTACCATCTGCACACTCAAAACCATTTTATTAGTGCCATAGTAATGCTAATTCCATCATCATGCAGGGTTTCTTGGCGTGGTGACGTGTTTTGACTCTTCAGTGATCTGCCTCTATTCGCCAACAGTGGAGTCCAAATGATGCAGCTCACTATCCAATCAGATTCCTCCTATAGAGCCCCGGTTTTCCATAGGGCTACTCAAATTCTGCCAACAATGGCAATGACGATAATGTTCCAATTAGTCGCACAGGCACCATTCAGCAGAATCCAGCTCGGCAAATACATTTTGCCGGCTAAACAAATGCCTGCGGGAAGGAACTGAGATGCTTCATTATTCCACTCAGCTGTGTGTGTCCTGTGACACGAGTGTGGATGTCTGGAGAAGCTGTTTTTTACCCCCTGATAAGTTTCAGGTTTTACGTGCAGGGCTGTTATTCTATCTGCTAATTGCCCAGGAAGGACTCTACGAGAAAATAACTTGAGATGTAGTGTTGACGTTTTCAATAAAGTCAAAGGGAAAGGAGAGAATCCCTTCACCTCTGAAGTCGCCTTGGGCAACAGTGATTACACATAGGTTATGTTTGAGTTGGGTCATATGGTGGAATACAGATGAGGGAGCCTTTCACATTCCTCTCGTCTACAAAGAGAGTATCACTCCCAGACGCCCAGAAAACGGCCATGGTGCTCCCTCCCCTTAGTTTTGCTCCCAAAGTTTCCATGGTAACCCAAATACTATTCAGCCCCTTGCAAGCAAAGCAGTCCTTGCAGGTGGCTGTGCTTTAAAGCAAAGAATGCCACAAATGCAGGTCCTTCAAAACTACTGTTGAGTGAGCCACTCTAAGACACTGGCAGTGCAGGATTTTTCAATTTCTACTGTTTTTTCAAGGCTTAAAAATTAACCCATAAAGACCCAAACATACACCACCAGCCAAAAACATCTACTGATTTAAACTGTTTAATACCTGTTGATCCACTAATCTTATCAACGCTTGCAGTTTGTCATCAGTTTATCTACAATATTGATTCTCCAGTCAAACCCATGGCATGTGATAAATGACAGTGGATGGAGACACTTGATTCATGTTCAGTTACTGATATATTTTATTGAAAAAGTCAGCTTTTCCTCATTTTTTTCCTGATATAATAACATTTACTATGAGTTTTTATGAACATCTACATGATCTGTGAATTAAATATAGGAAAAAAAATCTTTTCACAAAAAAAAATACAGAATGCAGAGGGTAATGTTGCAATAAATGATGATAAATCACTTGAGAACGATTAGATTTAGAGAAAATATCATTTGGAAATTATGACAGGAATAGTTCTGGGGCTTTAAGGATTAAGGTGAACAAGCCGGTTCCTTCATGCTCATAACTGATTTAAAGCAGCCTTTCATGTGAACACTGGTAAAACAAATGTGATGTGATTGAATATATTTAGATTTTTTTCTCTCCGAACAGCTCTTGCTCTGATTTGATGGGGGAGGGGAGCCGTGGAATAATAAGACTGATGTAACATGAGTGTATTTCTATGGTGCGCTTGTCACTGAGTAACCAGTTGCCTTGGCAACCCTTTCCTTCCCACTTCCCCACTGCCACTGCTCCTCCCCAGCTGTGCTCTCTCCTTCAGCAGTCCTCCAGTCAGGAGGATATTAAAGCGTTCTTATCGAGGTGTCAGATAACTACAAGGCCAGCGTAATCTGCACAGGTTCAGATAAACGACCCAGGCCTCGCTGTCATCCACCATATGGTCCTTTAGTGGCTCTCAGGAGACTCTCCGCCATGTTGTGTCACTGACTGAGCTAATGGCTCTGTTCAGACAAATGAGACCCGAGGGCTGAAAGGCAACGCCGCTAAGAGCCACATGGAGCTTAAATTATATGAAAACCACTTAAGTGATCTGTAAGGACACCTCAGTCTGTTAGTTTGACAGAAATGACACATTTTCTCATTTTGTAGCCTGCAAATGTCCAAATTGTCATGTCCCCATGGCATGAGAGAGGTTTGAGCGTCACACTGTACACATATTTCTTAGAGTTGTGTTTAGGCGCCCCTGGTCGTCTGCCTCTGAACGGATGGGGTGATTTTTAGATGCATCTCAATAACAAGTTTTGTCCATTGATTGTTCAGTTCCTATTATGTTTAAAATGGGATATCTTAGGAATGGCTCGACAGTCTTTATGTTTGGCTCCAGTATTCACTTGGATTCAAGGATGAAGTGAAAACATTTTGCTGCCCTAAAGGTCAAAGCTCATGTCTATTCCAGTGGCGATTTCTCATAGACCGTAAGGGAAGCTCGGCTTCCCTTAAAATTACGAAAATTAAGTGGTTAAATATGTTCGGTTGTGTTGACATTTCATTGACTACAAATGTGTTAGAACACGTTCAAGGACGAATTCATTCAGAATCAGCTTCATCACAAATCAGTGGACTCAATGTTCACTTCCCCTCCATTCCCGTTGCGCTGTTTTGTCATTCGATCTCTGCTCAGTGCATTTACCCGTAGAGGCCCAGCGTCCATGCACTTCTATGGGACTGAGTGGAACAGTTTTTTTCATTGCCTCAAAACTGGATGGTAATTGGATAAATGCCACGAAGCTGTCCCGCCCCCGGACGCTCAGCGTCTCTGGGGGTGAATGGAGCTGTGGGCGGGGCTCAGCCGGGCTGGACACCGGGCTTCCACGTGTTGATTGGAGGATCAGTCGATAAGCTGAATCCTGTTTAAATGACAGCTAGTTTGAGATCTACTCCTTCACTGACAAAGTTCAGGTTAATACCGTTGTGCATTCTGCTGTGAAATCGAGAGAGAAACTACTACGAAAATACTTGTTCATTTCTTGCACTGTAAATAAAACACACTCATTGTACTTCCTTGTTTCAATTTAACATAATTTCAACGTTTTCTTGTTTAGTTGGTATGATAAGGTCACTGACCATTTTCTTAAAAAGGAACAGAGGAACGAATTTATGTTTAAATAACTTCACCATTTTTTTTATGTAAGCCGACAATGAGCTTCCCCTGTCTGAAAGACGAGCAGCCGCCACTTGTCTATTCAACCTTACGAATGAAATATCTCATGAATATCTTGAAGGATTTCTTCAAATTTGGCACAAATGTTCACTTGACCAAAAGGATGAACAGATTATAGATTCTGACTAAAATCAATATCCAGCAATATCCAGGTTGCTTGATTTCATGTCTTTGACTATTACCAGCACTAACTGATAGAATTATAGATGATGATGCAAATAGAGTGGACACATGTGACTGAATTTAAAGTTCATCTTAACTATAAATTGAAGAAACATAAAACAAACCACAGATGTGCCATGTATTAGCATTAGCATTTGTGAACCTAAAATATATTTCATATTAACATTTTTAGATAGCCATATATTTTCTTACAGTGTTCTAACTTAACGCTATAATTTTTAATTTTGAGCAGCAAATAAATATTAAAAGTATTACATTCATATATATTGTACTTTAATGGTTTGAATGGTTGGGTTTAGGTGCTGACAGTTGTAGGCTCAGATTAGGAAAAGATGTATGAATTAACTTTATTAGAAAAAACACATGTCAGATCTATGACCCAATGATCTAATACCTAAGCAGAACCTTAATCTTTTCCTAATCCTAACTAATATGCTTTTATTGATTACAGCTAAACACTTACTGGAGCTGGGATAAGAGCTCCAGTTCCTGGTGGGAGTTTTTTTTTTTTTTATGTCTACCCTGATCTCATGTTGTCAATTCACAAAAAGGTAAAAAGTCAGAACAGTAAAAACACTAAAACATGGGTATACTATGTATGTAGAAATGTTGGTACAAAACAAATTATTTGGCTCACAGCAGTTGACATCACAGCTTATGACATTTTATCCGATTGGAACAGGTCTGTCTAAAAACTAAATACTTTTAATGAATAAGGAGGTAGTTCTAGAGAAACAATGCATAACGGTGTAAAGAAAGAGATGAATATTTTCATCAACATGCTAATGATAGGTTTACTTTTAGATTTTGACATCTGTTTAGTTGTACAGCGACTCTGACTGATGAAGCCTCATCTGATGTTTTCTAGTAACATCACAGAACACCTTCATTTCAGCTATTGATACGAATGAATAAAGTAACAACCCAGGCAAAGCTATGATGAAGCAAAAAAACATTTCCCACAATTACATTCAATATATCTACTGTTAAAATACACCTGAAGGTAAAACAGTCAATATTCAGTCATTAAAGTACAATGATGAGGCCTGATGATACCTACAATAATCATCTCAATAGATTTTCTCACAGATTTAACAGTTTTGTAAATTACCTTCAAATGGAAAGCTCAACTGTGTTTATAATGAAACACCATTACATAACAGATTACAAAGCCTCATATTCCATTCGCTAACACACACAAGAATCTCAAAATAAAGTGCTTCAGTGACTGGATAGAGCTTTTCTCTACAAAAAAATTACAGCTGAGTATTAATTGTAGCAGGTTTTATTACCACAGCAGCAGCAGATCAGTTCATTTAACCTGAGTCTTATCTAATAAAAGTGTTTGTAGTTTCTATATTAATGGTGCGGAGTGATGAAGGTATAACTATATTTCACACTTTGATGATCCACCTGTTATGTCCCCTTATCCTGGTCTGGGTTGCAGGGGCAGCAGCCTAAGCTACAATAATTAAACTCTTATTAATCCTGTATTGTATGTGTCCTGAACTGTGGGCATTCAAACGGATCATGGATCGACTTTAGTCCACCGGACAGCAGACATATACCAGTGACAGAGCGGAGGTGTGGCAGACTGTTTATTGTAGGAACACATATTTTACTGTAATTCTTGTTAAAGTGGATCCACGTTAGTATTGATATTCGCAACCAAGGTTATAATAGTTTTGGAGTTTTCATTATAGTTTAGTTATATTTAGTTTAGACATTTTTTTCCTCTAATTTAGTTAGTTTTAATTCATTTTTAGAGCAGGTTTGCTAGTTTTTTTTAGTTTTTGTTATTTTCGAAATGCTTCGTTTTAGTTTTTTTTAAATATCTTTTCTCTTCTTCGCCGTCGTATTCAAATCAATACCAGACAGGACCCTGCTGCTTTCTCCCAACTTTAGTCTCCATGTTTCCAGGTAGAGTGGGGACCAGAAGACGACTGGAAACCACAAGTGACGAGAAGTGACGGAGCGTTAAATATCATATGGTGCCAGCAGCTAAAATTGCTTGAGGGAAATAAATCGCTTTCGCATCAATCCGATATTGACAAAGATGAAAACTAAGGAAACTTTATCAATAATTTTTATATGTTTTAGTTAGTTTTGTAAACACACAATACAGTTTCAGTTAGTTATCATTTTTTTATTTTAATTATAGTTTTTATTTATTTCGGTTAATGAAAATGTTTTTACAGTTCTAGTTTTCATCATTTCGTTAATTTTCGTTAACAATAATAACCTTGTTCACGACAAGTTATATACTAGAACACACTTGACATAGGGATGTCACAATCTGATCCACAGATCAGTATCAGCTGCCGATCTGGCATTTTTTAGAAGACTGGATTGGATCAAATTTAGTCACGAGATCAGGCTGATCTCGACCTGGTTCTGGGGCGGGGGTAAACACACATCCTGCTCCCTCAAGTTTCCGAAGGTCGGGGCAAGCTGCACAACAGCGGGAGGCTTAGAGGAACTAGTAAAGCATCTATAAGTTGTACTTTCACTCTGCGCTTGTACTCATTATGAGGTCTGGTAGTGATGTGTGAGTCAGGTTTTTTTCAACCTGTGGGGCTTTTGTAGAATTATTTGACCCCTCCCCAACCCGACCCGCGAGGAACCCACTTCATGTCACTAATGCTCAGCACCAAACACACCCCCATATAATATGAGGACAGACCTGTCCATATAGACACACTACAACAGTGGAAGACATAAAGTTCTAATTTGTCTCACAGTATGAATTTGGAAAGTGCAAAAATTATACTTAAGTTATGAAGAGTCAAAGGTGTCATAGCTGTTTTAGTTCAGGTTCCACATTCAGCCCAATTGTGATCTATAGTAAAATAATAGCATAATAACCTATAAATAATGACTCCAAATTTAAATCAAAATTTTATTGTAAAAAGTCTGTATTGGTATTGGATCGGTATTGGCAAAACTAATCCCCAAAAAAATCGGATCGGATGGGAAGCAAAAAAATCCAGATCGGGACATCACTAACTTGAACAACCAAAACCTCCAGCGAATCCGTGCTGTGTGTATCAGACACTGAAGAAAGTATAAAACTTACTGTCTCCACACATCTGTTTTATGGTATCATCAAGTTTTCTTCCACAAAGTAAAACTCACACACTTATTTTAACAGTCGCTCAAAATAACACTGTGTCTTATCTTCAGCTGCATCAGTTTATAGTTTACATTATAGCTCTGTTTGCTTAGCTCTGTTAGCTTAGCCCTGTTAGCTTAGCTCTGTTAGCTTAGTCCTGTTAGCTTAGCTCTGTCTTTAGACAGAAAACAGCCACAGTAAAACCCCAAATCACCTGTTTTCTGTGTTGTCAGTAGTCGTACTCAGTGTTAATTTTGTTGCCCAGTTTTTGTTAGTCATGTTTTAGTCGACAAAAAGTCTCAACACTTTGGTCTAGTTTTAGTCAAAACATTTAATTTTTTTTTTTTTTTTCCAGGGATGATTTTTGTTTATCATTCCAGTTGAATTATGTTCCACACAGCTAAAATATTGATTAAATGTTATAACAACCTGGAAAAACAAACATCTTGAATGAATCACATTGAAAGAATGAATCTTCAATGCAACTTTGCTAAAAGTGTCTGGTTTGTTGATTCAACATATTTCCAAATGATGCACTTGTTCTGACAAAAAAAAGCCTGTTGTTAAATAATACAACTCTTACAGCTACAGACTCTTATAGCTGAGCAGACACATGTTAAAATAGAATAAAAACTTAAAAGAATAGACCTACTGTAGACCTAAAATACAACCCATCTACATGTTGGGTTCGGTTCTGTGCTTGAGATTACAGTAGAACAAATGCAATTTTGATCTGAACTAAAAATAATGACACAAAACTAGAATAGACCCATAGTTAAGAAAAATCCATTATGAGACGGAGGTCTAGGAAAAAAAGGGTCTTTGAATTAAAGGTTTTTAAAGTGAAAACATAAACACAGCAAACACCTATAAACAAAACAGTCCTGAGCAGGTATCATCAGCCCCGGTCAGCGGCTCAGAGCCAGGCAGAACCCCTCAGACCTCAGATCCAGTTCCGAGTAAGGCTCTCCATCAGCTCCCAGTTACATCTCTCTCTCTCTCTCTCTCTCTCTCTCTCTCTCTCTCTCATCATTCAGTACGCACAGGAAACTGAAACTGTCTTCGTCTGGACAGGGGATGTTGCGTTTCCTCTTGTGTAGATGAAAACGAGGAGGGAATTTTTGTTTAGTTTATATTTCATGCAAAACATTTTAGTCTTGTTTTTATTCAGCACATTAACACAGTCTTAGTCAGTGTTTTTAGAATATCGGTGCTGGCTCGTCATAGTCTCGTCTCCATCATGGGAAAAAAGGTCATTGACAAACATATTTCGTCTAGTCTTGTCTGATGAAATTAACACTGACTGCACTAATGATCTGTTTAGAATCCAACAAACAAGGTCAGAACTGTCACAGTTTAGTCTAAACTGATCAACAACAGCAACTTATCAACGATAATAACATCCCATAATAACTATATACCTTCATAAGCCTCAGAATCCAACTCACCAGTGTAGAGAAACACTGACATGTCAGCATCAAACTCCATCCTTTTCATTTCCGTGTCCCACTCTCACCATACTCACCTCATCAACCACATGTGCTCCACCTGTTGGACCCAGCTGTCTCCAATCAGCTGGTCAGGATAGAAGGGGGGCGGAGTCATCCACCCACTGCCGGATCGTCTTTGGATCCTACCAGACTTTCCAGTGTTTTTCTCGTGCCTGTGTTCCTGTTTCCGACCCTGCCTGTTTTGACCACGTCTCCTCGCCTCAGCCCTGGTAACCCGACCTGCTTTTCTGTCTGACTGTGACATCATCGTTCTGGATAGTCGGCTTTTTGCCTGTCTGTGACGATGTGGTGATTGCCGACCCGGTGTCATCATTTGCCAGCTACGTCCCAGTTACCTGCATCGCCTCAGTGAGACATCCACCCGCCTTCCCTGTGGTTCCGACTCCTCAAACCTCCGCTGATCCTGACCACCTGTTCTGTCAGGAGTCATCGTCCCAGATCCACGTCAGCTGTCCTTAAGGCGGAGCCACAGACTCACCTTTACAGTTTGGCCGAGCGGCTGCGTTTGTGTTTGCTACATTACAACCCTGGGTTCGAGTCCGGGCTGTGCACTCAACCTCTGAAATTCTCTGCACCCAGAAAGTCATCAAACACTTTGATTATTATCCCTGCTGTTGTCTGCATATTTACAAATGAACTGTTTTGCAAATAAAGTCTGTGAATCTGTGCACTTGGAAGAAGTGTGTAGCATTTGGGTTCTCTGTTATCCACCACCCCATTACATCACAGCTATGTCCAGCTTTTATGCTTTTTATGATTTCTTATACTTTTTGTGGTTGTTGTTTCTTTTTGTTGTTCAACAATAGTTTAATTGATGACAAAAATAAATGACAGCTGCTGCTATAATGACATTAGTTTGCAGAATGAGTGTTTTCACTGAGTCAGCTATAGTGATTGGCTTCACTTTTCACCCCCTCGTACTTCACCAGCTCCACCCTCTTTTCCAAATATGGTCAAACAGGTCAATACTGCAACGTCTGAAATTCAGACTCGAGTCCACAAAATAATTACAGACATCATGGTGACTACATCCACTTCTTTAATACAGTTTATGTATAACCTTACTTCATTAACAAATGTAAGACCTAACAGGTGTTCAGAGAACGCAAACCTCCGCCAAGCACCCCGAACGGTGTGCATGTGTGGATGCTTGTTCCATACAGCAGAAAAAGTTGAAGCTTGGTACCAGTCGTGTACATCAAATTATATTAAATTCCAATCAATACTTGTTGAGTTATAATGAAAAATGTGTCGTAAATGGGATTTTCAGTGTTAAATGTAAATGTCCACAGAGTCCACATTCCACAGTGGATGTGGACAATTTTGTGCCAGATACAAGATATTGTTCTAAGCTACGTGTGGATCAAATTGGAGGCTAATCGGAGTCGTTTTGAAATTTTTTTTAATTTTCAAAAATTGCTCAATGATGAGAGATAGGAAAATTGTAGATGTTGTGACCTTGAACTTTGGCCTACTTGGCCCAAAATTTAATGGGTTGGTCCCAGGGCCTAGGCCTATCTGTGGGGATAATTTGGTAAAGATGGTTGGAATAGTTTTCCCGTAAAGTTGCTAACTAACAAACAAACAAACAAACAAACAAACAAACATGCAAACAAACAAACACACAAAGCAAAGTGATCACATTACCTCCTGGCGGAAGTAATAATAGGACCAAGGCTACTGCAGTCCAACGGCATATTTAAAAGCATTAATTCACATTCGTTTGAGCCTTTAAGGTCAAAGGTCATGGCACCAAATGAAAGTCCATATGTGACTTCCTATCTATTGCCAGTAGTAATTATATCAATATCTTCAACTGTTTTCAAGTTATAACACCTTGAAATGTGTCCCAATATAAACCAGTTGGGATTTTTAAAATGTCAAAAATTCATAAAAAAAAAATCAAAAATCAATATTTCCCAAATCTTTGAACAAACTTGGTAGACCTTACCCCCAAAATGTCCCACAACAAATATCAAGTCATTCTGACTGACAGTTTTGGAGAAGAAGATTCTTGAAAAACAGACGGATGAATGGATGATGGACAGACGACAGCTGATACCAACAGTCCATCAGATCCACTGGGCTGTTGGACTAAAAAAGGGTTAAATCTATTCAGAAATGAATGCTGACTCTGCATTATAATGTAGCTGTACTTAAGTAATATCTGTTCTATATACATTCATAAACTGTTATAAAATGTGTCAGAAACATTTTAAAATGCTACATAAGACTAAAAGTAAATTGTTTCCACATTGTTCTACTCCTTCAGGCAGCACTGTCAACACTTTTGGATTAATAGTGCTCCGTTTTCTGGCCCAGAACTGACTGGAAAGAATCTCCTGTTCCCATTCACTGCAGATGGTTGCTCACGGCGGGGACAGCACATGCCTTCACGCATCAATATTTGACAGCCCAATAAATAATCAATAGTGTCTCTTTTGTTTTAGGCATTTCGTGTCTTTTCCCCTCTTTTAATTCATGTGTATGGAACGCAGGAACCAGATGTACAGTGCTGTTTGATGCTAAACACCAGCCATTGTGTCTTTAAACTGAAGCGGGTTTCTACAGCGTCGGTGCTTCTGCAGTGATCAACAGTCACAGATTTCATTACGTATGTGTGATTGTGCGTAAGAATGCTCCTCTTGTTGTTCGCTCAGTGATATATCTGCTGTATGGTTTGCTGTAATTAAGAGCTAGGATGACAGGGACATTCTTCATGGTCCCAGACAAGCATATCTGTGGCATAAAAAAAGCTTTCTTGTTCAGGGTCTGAAAAGACTGTAGCTCTGAGTGATTCATGCCTTTTTATCACTTTCCTCTAATGGGGGTTGGGAACCAAAGACATGCTGGAATAATGGCAGCAATCAGGATGTGTATTAATCACAGTGGCCTCTTACCAAGGTCAGCAGTGATCCTGTCATTGTGATAGATTGGATGAATATTTGTTCATATTTTAAATGCATTTCTAAAGCTTGATATAAATGGGTATGAAAAACTTTAATTACACACTTGCAACGTACAATAGTTTGCAGATATCTAACGTACTCATGCCCATACAGTCACCCACTGTAGAAAAAACATGCATTTGGCCTCAGAACTTTTGTTTAGGGTGGATTTTATCGACTCATTTCCCAAATCATTGAATGCATGTTGGTGACACAACATATGTCCATGTGTTCTTACATATGTGTGGACTGAAACATCAGCTCACTAACATCCAACACATTTTTAAGTGTAAACTGAAAACAATGCCAATAGTGTCACACTCTATATATATATATGTATATTTATAGATACTACGTTAGAAAAGGAGGTTTTTGAAAAAGACTGAATTAATAGTGATCCACCCATTGACTTTCTCAACCCTTCTGACCACGCCCACTTAGGAAACAGGAAGTGATCTCCGTCAGGTTTTTAGTGACATTTAAGCTAAACAGAGGACCTCTGCTAACATGTTGCAATTTCTTGTCACATGATCAAAATGGACATCAACATTCATATTATCCATCATCATGGCTTATATGACAAAAATACCAAAGAAAATATGAAATGATGCATTTTATATAGACTTCATAGTTGTATTTTCTTTTTTTTAAGGCTGCATATAATTTTACTATTTTACAAAAGTGACCCAATGTGTTTTCAAGGGATTATATACACTGTAAAAAAAAAAAAAAAAAAAAAAAAACCCGTAAAAAAACAGCAATATTCCAGCAGCAGGGGTGCCGAAAAAATATTGTAAAATAACAGGAAATAACCGTCTCATAAAAATACGGTAATTTTCCATAATTAAAATACAGTTTTTTGCCCTAACTTTATATGAAATTTTGCTTTTTTTTTTTATTATTATTTTTTTATTTTTCAATGTTTAATAAAGAATATTTACATGTATTAAAACAATCAAATTACCTATAAATATATATATATAAATAATTTTCAATGAGAGTAAGTTGTACAATCCACTGATAAAAACTGTATTTGGACAGTTTATCAGTGCTCATATATGTTATACATTCACAAAAATACATTTATTCAACATTTATGTTGTAATTACACAAGATATTTGTCAATTAACAAACAAGTCTTGTTAAACTTACAGAACAAATACTTCTTTTACGGTTAATTATTAGTAATTTTATCTCATTTTAATTTTTTTTTTTTTTTAAAGTATTAAATTTTAAATTAACAGTTTAATCTCATGAATAGAAAAGAAATATTTGTGAAATTAAGATACATTTGCAAATGTATTTTAACTGTATTTTTCTGTGAAAAAAGAAAAAAATATCTTTTAAAAAATGGAAATTTTATGGTTATTCACAGTTACAGTTTTTTTGTGTTATTTTACATTTGACATGTAAAACCACAGTCTGTTTTTGTCATTTCATTGATATTTTCCTGTATCTTAAAAATACAGGAAAAATCTGTAAAATAAACAGTGAAAATTCTGTTAAATTACACATTTTTTTTTTTACAGTGTAGTGAATGTTTAATGTAATATAAGAGCAGATGTCTGATGGTTGGTCAGCGGGCTTTCCCATCACCATTAGTTTAACAATGTGATGGTGCAATGAATGACATGACATAAGATTTAGGAAGAAAGTTCACCTGAACTCAAGGACGAATTGAAAAGTTTTGGAAGGTGAAGGTTTCTGTGACATCACAAACACATAAATTATTGAACATAATGTTGTGTAAGGACAGAGGACACTTTTGCTGTTTGAATGAAATAGTTTTCCCTTCTTGTACCTGCTTCAGTGTAAAACCGTGGTTACATTACAGTGCATATGACACTGAAGTGATCATGTGAGCTGTTGGACTGAGCTGAACTGGTCCTGTGTTGATCTGGAAAGTCTGCTGGAGTTTGCTGGTTCCATTCTGCTGTGTCTGGTGTGATAAGTGTATGCACTGATTTCTTCCTGATGATCCGGTGGAAACATTCACCCCCCCTCTGAGCCCTGTTTTGATTACAGCTCTGGCTTCTCCTCAGGAACCAGGCAGCCACTTCAACTTCTGATTAATTTAATGTGGTTTTGGAGCGACTCCCAACGCAGTTCCCACTGAACTGAACAGAGTTACCCTTGGGTTTCCAGATCAATGGGGGAACTCCAACAAAAACAGATACATATGTTATTTTCTGTCTGTTTTACTGCTTTTTCTACCACACAAAGGTTAAAGAACCGCACTGTTTATTCATCTCACTGCTTCAGTTGACATAACACTCTTATTGAGGTTATTAGGGGTTTAAACATAAAATATTTCACCGGTTCTGACATAGATGTCTGTGCTGGACTAAAGGCAACATGAATACTGGAATGTTAAATGAAAAACTGGTGATTTTATGGAAGCTTTGTATGTATGCTAATGTTTAGTGCAAAGGCAGGAAATAATGAGGCTGTGATGGTGGAGGGTAGTGAGGAAAAGGTGTGTAGCAGGATACTCCAATATCTGTTCCCATGGGCCAAATGATCGCAGTGCTATGGACTGTGGGCCGGACCCCTGTAGTATTAGTCAAGATACTTGGATGTACTGTACAACTGTCACAAATTTTTATTAAGAAAATCTAAAGTAGAAAAGAAACAAATACAAGCATTTACATGCTGTATTCCTAAATATTTTAATAGTATTTTAAAAATGATGAAATGGAACAATCCTTCATACTTTTATATAATTACTTAATTATAAATAATAATAATAATAATAATAATAATAATAATAATAATAATAATAATAATAATTATTATTATTATTATTATTATTATTATTATTATTATATACACCTGTATGTGCATTTCTAATACTTCAAAATTGTGAAAAGGAAGGTTCTCACTTACTCAAAATTTCACCAGCATGTGCTGCTGTATTTCTGAATGATTTGATCTCTTCTAAATTCACATATACTGTCAAAACATATCAATTAAAAAAAAAAAAAGTTTGAAGTTTGTGACACTACTGGCCAGACGCCTTATTCTGTTAAACTGGAAGAACAAAAATCCTCCAACCCATCAGGCTCTGATGAAAGACATTATGCAACACTTACATTTGGAGGAAATCAAATTTTCACTAAAAGATAATGTAAAGTTATTTTATTTAATTTGGCAGCCCTTTATAGATTATTTTAATGTTAAGTAAGTAGACTGACCTCCTCCCCTTTTTTTGTGTGTGTGTATGTGTACATGTGAGTGCGGGTGTAATGTTCTTGTTTTGCATTGTTCTAATTTCAATAAAGAGTTAAAAAAAAAAAAAAAAGAGAAAAAAAAAACCCATCAATTAAAAACAGATCAACTTTGTGCACATAAATCCAGCACCCCCCCATCACTTCTACAGAGTCATCCCACTGGAGTGAAACCCAGAGGCACCTGTTCAGGTCCACTCCTGCTGTCTGAGCACATCCACAGACGGAACACACCGCCGGTCAGAATACTGATTCCACCACCGCGGTCAGAGCCTCTTTAATTCTACCTCCATCAGTGAAGGCCTGTTGGTGCTGGTCCAGGACGTGAACCACTTTAATGAGGCCTCTGTCGAAGTGCTGGCCTTGGTGGATTCAGTGAACATGGACTGTTGTGTTTGGAGTTTAGTTTTCAGCTCTTTCACCTTCTCTTTACGGAGGCTGATTCCCACCGGAGAATCACAGGAAAAGTTGCTGTGAACTTTGGTGAAATGCCCCTCCATGTTGCATCTTTTACTGATGCCAGGCTCGCACCACAGATCAGACACACACACTTGTCTTTCACATTTGTGAAACAGAAGTCCGTGTCCCTTTGCTCGTGAAAATAATACGTTTTTTACCTCTTATTGGTGTGACCAGACTCTACTGATGTTTTTGCGGGGCTAAACCCACTACCTGCCTGGTACCTGGCGCACCCTGACCCCTCCTGGGCCCCGCCCCTCTACCAATGATAGATGGCAAACCAGCACAAAAGTTTGATTGACAGCAAGTTGACCATTTCATCTCAGGAGAGGGGCAGGACACTTGTAATTTTGATTGGGTGGAAATTTAGACCTGTTTTACAGAATTAATTTTGTTTTGTTAAATTATTGACCCCTTGGTGAGCTACTGGAAAGGGCCCCTGTATGTTGGGGACGCCCGGTTTAACAGCTGTTAAACTATTTATTTACCAGTTGTAGGTAGAGGAACCGCGGGCCGGTCCAATTTGATTGATGGGCCACAGGCTGCCTATTGATTAACCCTGGTGAATAGGCGTACAATTCATGACTTTAATGCTCCTCTTTTTACAAAGCATTTTCTCTATATAGCTTTAAGTTTAGTTGTGTTTTCTGAACAATATATTATAACATTATTTCCATTTACAGTAATCTTTCCTTAACCTTGTCCATACTCAGAACCAAACAACTTGCAGCCAAAGTCAGTCAGTCCACACAGATGACCATGTTAAGATGTCCAACTTTACAGCAGAATTAAACATGTTTACAGCCTGGCACAAAAATGATTTTGATCTCCAAAAATAAAGTTGCATGAGGGTGAATTTTTAGATAAACTCACCTGTTCAAAATAAGCAACTGTGGTGCCTTTGTGTAACAAGTAAGTAAACTGTGTACCTGCGGAGTTGGCCTGGCAGAGCTTCAGTTTATGAATTAGATAACCTTGATTATAGTTAGGTAGTTAAACTAACAACATAGTTAACCCTTCTTTGTTGTTAATTGTTGACATATCCAAGACTCTAATCACCACCAATGCCCCATCCCCCTGCTATTATTTAGATGAAAAATTATAATTTTTTTTGTGTTTTTTGTAATAAATAATTTAGAATATATAATAATATATATATAATATATATATTAAACTGGCATTTAAAGGGTTAAAATCCTGAAAATTATTATATGTTTGGTAGTTCGGAGTAGGGCTGTATAAATAATCATGTATGATGATTTTGTAGCAGTTGTCCAGAGGGCTGTAAATTTGAGGAAGGCACAAGGGTCAGGGTTAAAGGATAAAGGATTCTTTCAAACAAAGTTGATGCTTACTTTACTATAATACTCCAATAAGAAGTGATGTAATTAATGTGTTTATACTTTACATGTAATTGATACTTCTGTTATCCAAAACAACTGCATGTCTCTAACATGTATTACTACTGCTTAATTACAGTACTCTGTTCGTAGAACTTGGCCTCATTAGCTAATATTATTAATAATTCAGTGTTATCCTTGACCATTAGCCTGCTAATTAGTGTGTTTGCATATTTTACAAAGTTGACTTGACTGTAATTAAACATAATTTAATGCGTCGGCTACTTTTAGTAGGCAGATAAATTACTTTTCGGTAAATTAGCAGCAGAACCTTGACTCCACCCTTTTGTCCAAATATGGTCAAGTCGTACTTCAGGAAATGAAGACAGTTCAAGGGTTCAAAACAATATTTCACAACCCAGTGGTTGATGTCATGGTCACTATGTTACTTCTATAATTTTTATACAATCTATGATTAACCTAGATTGTATGACTCTGTCTTAGTCGTTATTAATCTCTAATTAGAGCAAAATGCTGACGGCTAATTAATCAGTCGATCAGCCCTGACACTAACAAAAAACTACTGACCCTGAAAACAGATTATGTGAGCCATTAACTTCACTTTAACTTCATTATAAACTGAAAAACTGGAGAATATCTAAGTCAAAGTAATACAAATATAAATCTGCATCACTGAACATCAGACTCAAACTAATTAATCAGCAAATGTGGAACTGAACATCAGACTGACCATTAAAAATCTAGGAGTGACTTTTCCATTTCAGTCACTATCAGCGCCGCCTATACCAATAATCTGTAAAAATATCCAATCAGCGCAAAAAATTAGTCAAATCAAGACATTCATCTATTTCCAGTTCCTGTTTACTCAACTGACTACAGTGATTTTTCCGTGTACAAATTCCAAATTCCTTATTCTGTGGATCTCCTCAGGTAACATATTGATATTGGCAACATTAACAAAGAATTCAGACTAATGACGTTTGTGTATTTTTATAATTAGTACCTTCAACTGTGCCTCTGTTAATCTTGATGAATCAGTTTTTCCCTTCAGACTGTAGCAATGGCAGAAGTAATATTTACTTGGTGCTGGATGCTGTTTCCTTGGGACCACACGCCGATATTCTGCCAAGTTGACGTCTGCCCAAATCCAATCATTTGTAACAAAATCAGGCAGCGCTAAATAACTATTTATCTAGCTGAAAAATTATACAAATAAATCTGGGACGTGAAGAGCTGCAGCAGGGGATCATCATCTTAGTCATGTGGTTTCCTGGTTTTGGTTTTACAAGAGAAAAGCTGGATCAGATTCAACAGCAGAATGAAAACTCTGCCTGACTCGGCAGCAACGTAAAAGCTCACATTTAGCAGTGTATGAAAATTAATGGTGGTGGCTGAATTATTACATTTATGCTTATACAGTAAATGAAGTGACTGAAATGGAGGAAAAAGTTGCCCAAGAGCTGCAGATTACTGACTTGTCCTGTCAGTGGACGTTGGATAATGAGTGCAGGAACTTTTAAAGTTCAATATTCATGTGCGCTTCCAGCAAGTTTGTGTTAGAGTGTTAGTTCTGATGGTTATTAATTAAGACTAAAATGAGCAAAAAGTAGAACTGAGAACGTGCATGTTCTGCGGAGGTTTATGCTGGAGCGTTGTTCTGCAAATGTTAGTGGACTGTTATTAGCTATAGTTACTTAGAGCTAAAATTACCAAGGTAAATATGTCAAATTTGCATGTATGAACTTTGTTTTGGAGTTTGTGTTGTGCAGAGAACTGGTTGCATTAATGCCAACTTAGTACTTTTGTTTCTCAACTTTTCTTCAAAAAGCATCCAACAGCAAATTTAGCAACGATTAAAATTTGTTTGGAAAATTTTGAAGTGACTCAAACGCTAAAACACACACTGTAAAAAAAAAGTCCTGTTGTTTTTACGGAAAAAAAACTAGCAGCTGTGGTTTCCAGAACAATACTGTAAAAAACACATCCAACTGTGAACATATTTACGGAGTAACATGTAGATTCAACAGTTTAAACATGGAGATTTAACATTGGATTTAAATGGTAAATGGACTGCACTTATTTAGCACATTTTCTACACCTTCATGGTGTCCAAAGCACTTTCCAAAACCAATGCAGGTCCAACTGGGAGCAATTTAAGGTTCAGTGTCTTCCATGAACACTTTAACATATGGACAGTCGGAGCCAGGATTCGAACCACCAACCCTTTAGTTATTGGACAAGCTGCTCTACCAACTCTACTAACTCATAAATTTACAAACTTAAAATGTTACATTGTTAAATGTTTACTTTCTTATAATTTTTTATGCATATAAATAAATGTAGAAAAAAAAGCAAATAGGCCATTATTTCAACATTATGGTCTTGCGATTTAAACGGCACCACATTGTTTTTCAATTTACAGTTTTATTTTCTAAAAACAATAGAAGTACATCATTTCTACATCCAAATCTAGTTTTGTTCACATACTGTTCCTGTAAAAACTACAGCTATATTTGATTTAATCGTTAACATTAAAATCTTTTCAAATAAACAACTTTGCATTGTATTGTCACTTACAGTTGTTTTATGTTGATATTTTACAACTTTTTGGTGTTAATTCTACAGTTATTTTTTACAGTGCACACATTTTTCCTCTAAATGACACCACATGATATTCTGTGTCCCAGTCATATAAACCCACAGTCTGTCTATAGATGGAAAAGTCAGTGTTTCACATGTAGACACTTTGTTGGTATATTTAGTGGTTTTTCAGACCCCTATAGAGACTTTTTTATCAAAAAAGCCACTAGTGACAAATCTATCCCCTTTTTCTGGTGTTACTGAAGACTTCTGTAGACTCTGACATGAAAACACGTATCGCTGTTTGTCTAAAACAAATCACTGAATATAAATCAGTCCCACTGACATTGACAGTTTTCTCTATTGTATCTTTTTGGTCCATGTAGATTGTTAATGTAGACTGAAAATTACAAATGTTCTGCTTGTAAATGTTCATGTTTTACCATCAGTTGTAGTCTCCTAAATGGATGTAAGGTTAAAAATGGTTGATTACGCAAATCTGATTGTGAGGTGACTAAAAAAGTGTATATGAATTGTTTGTATGGATGTTTTGTGTTATTGTAAAAATATATAGAGGAAAATGTGTGTTAACAAAGCAAAGGAAGCGGATCTAGTTTGATTATTAGTTTGTAAAAAGGGGATGGGAGTCAATAATTTATAGTTCTTCCCACTCCTTTTCAGGCGCAGAATTTTTTTTTTTTTTTTTTTTTTTTTGACCGTGTATGATTCCTTTTTATGTGATGATTCTATGTGCTTGAAATAAAACTACTACTACTACTACTACAACTAAAAACCAAATTGAAGAAAATGAAGCTAAAACCTAAACAAATAAATAAATAACCTAAGTAACTCCTCCAGTGTCTCTTTGGGGTCACTTTAGCCGGTCCCCAAGCCCATATAAAGGAGGACCGTTTGATTTGGGATGTTAAACAAAACAGGAATTGACAGAGTATAGTTCATTTGTAGTTGTAAACATATTTAGGCCGTGTTTATTCTCACTTTTTGTCTCTAACATAATGTTATTCTTCTCTCCTACATCGTTCATTACAATTATTTGCACATTTACAGTTGTGCAAATTGGGCGATGAAATCATTTAGCAACTTCTAGCTACTTAGCACCAGACAATAGATACTTTCTTTACTGAGGAGTTGGAAACACAGGCTGGTTGTTGACATTAACAGTAAGCATTGTACACTGTTGAAAGTTTGGAGAAGCAGAGGAAAGACACTGAAAAATACTGTACTCTGTATAAGGTATAGTACAGGCATCGTGGTGAAGACAGCCATATTGAAATCCAAACATCCCAGCACATACATTCTTCACATGGTACAATGTTATGTCTCGTCAGATATGTTAATCATGTTAATGTTTAGTATTTCATGTCTCGTCTTTGGTTTTCAGTGTTTTGTCTTTGTTTGATTAGTCACTTTATGTTAAGTTAGAGTCGTTCACATTTGGTCCTGTGTTGCACTTCCTGTTTTATTTTGTACACATTTTTGTACTCTCGTTTCAGACCCTGACTTCCTCCCTTTGTGTGTTTTCCCACCAGTGTGATTGTTAACCCCACCCCTGATTGGTGTCACCTGTGTTCCCTTACCTCATGTATAAATAGTCCTGTCTCCCTTTGTCTTGTGCCAGTTCGTCTGAATCCATTAGTGTGTTCATGTCAAGTGGCCAACCAGGTTTTTTCCATGTCTGTCAGTTTTTTGCTTCAAGTTTTTCTGTAAGAGTTTCTTGTTTATCATAGAGATTTGTTAGTAGTTTTTTATATATCGTCCTTTGGAGCGCTTTTTGTTCAAATCCCTTTCATTATTAAATACTTTTGTTAATCTTCAGTTTTTGGAGTCGTGCATTTGAGTCCACCATTTCATGTATCCAGGATCTTACATACAAACCAACCTAAAAAAAAAAAAAAAAACACTGCATGAGGTGAACTTCAACAGGTGGCCAAAAATGCCTCTGATGGTATCTCCAGTATGTGTGACTTGTTGGAGTAAATCAGAGCGACCAGAGCATGTACCAGAGTATCCGTATGTTCTGCACCCTGACGAATCAGTTAAAGACATTTCACAAAAGCCTGCTTGTCCTCCAGTTGATCCAAGAGTGCAGCTGGGATGTGTGATTTACAGCAGCTGTCCTTACAGAACTCATCACATGGTGTTGGAAGACAGTGAACGCCATGATCAGACCGAGGAATGAGGAACCACCACGTAAGACTCAGACCATGAAACCCAGAGAACAACTGGTGCAGAAGTTAGTGCCCTTAAGGTCTGCGCATGGAGAAGGTGAAAACTAAACATTCACAACAACTTCCAGAGCGGCAAGAGTTAAGTTCTAGTTATAGTGTCTGAGTCTGGGTCAAATTGAAAGTAAATACAAGAACTAAAACTAGACCAATGTCCCTGTATCTCACTGGCATGTTCTGTCAAGAATCAATGGGTATGGTTACGTGATGTTTTTTAAATCCGATTTATTTTTCCAGAAGAAATTACTCCGGAACTAAAGTACTTTCTCTTCTGTTTACATGGAAATGTTAAACCCGAATAAAGGTTTACATGAGAAACGTTTGTTCGGTTCTCGCAACCCTTCTGTTAGCTTAGCTTAGCATGGTCACTGCATTTCCATGGTCACATGTAGCCAGATTTTTAAAGGTGATTTGTTGTCTTTTGTGCATGATTTTGTGAAATCCGATTCTCCCTAATTATTTCTTTAGATCTGCAGCTTACTGCACTCATACAATCTTGGGACTGTTGTGTTGACGGAAGTTGGAAAATCTTTTTGTTGGAAGGTGGTGGGTGGTGTGAGTAATATCAGTCTATTAGCAATCTGCTTTTTTTAATTATTAACTACAGTTATTATATCTACTTTCTGTCAACCTCGGACAATGACTTCCTGTAACTGATCCCAATCTTAACCCTTAACGCCAAACGGATCATATTTGATACATGAGTTTTGAAGCCCTCTTCATGATCAGTGTGATATTTTTTTCTTGAATAACCTGATGTATACAATTAGATACATGCAATAAATACACAGATAATCCACCAGGGGGGAGGAATTCATTCACCAGAGGCCTTTCCAGTGACACTACAAGACTGTCATTAATGAGGAAGGAGGCAGAACTTTGACCATTTTGAAAAGGATTTACAATTTGTTAGACATGTTTGTGTTATAGTAAGATTTTGTTTGTTCAAAAATAATAGTATTTGAGCATTGAGACCCAATGTATCAAATATGATACAAAATTTAAACTCATACATGGAAATTGATGTTTGAAAAAACAATTTTTGGGTTGTTCAGAACGACCAATAAAGGCTCCATTTTCAAAGAGCTGGACTTTTCTGTCAGTGATTTAATGGTTCAGGCTTCACAGGGTTAAAAGAACCATGGGAGTAAAAATGACCCAGAGTCTGGTCCAACTAGACCAGGGATCATCAAGCTTTACAATCAAAAGAGCCATTTTTGACTCGAAAAAAGAAGAAACAAGAAAAGTGCAGACCTCTGCCAAGACAGATCTGCCCCCCCCCAGTGTTTGTTTGTTTGTTTGTTAGCAAGATAACTCAAAAAGTTATGGATGAATTTTCATTAAATTTTCAGGAAATGTTGATACTGGCACAAGGAAGAAATGATTAAATTTTTGTGGTGATTGGGGGTGGGGGGGTGGGGTGGGGGCCAAGGTTATTATCGTTAACGAAAACGAACGAAATGACGAAAACTAAAATTGAAATAACATTTTCGTTAACTGAAATAAATAAAAACTCTAATTAAAAGAAAAAATCGATAACTAACTGAAACTGTATTGTGAGCTTACAAAACTAACTAAAACGTATACAAATTATGGATACAATTCCTTTCGTTTTCGTCTTTGTCAATGTCGGATTGATATGAAATTAATTTATTACCTTCCAGCAGTTTGAGCTGGTGACACCATACGACACTTCACAGTCTGTCATGTCTGGTCACTGGTGGTTTCCAGTGGTCTTCTGGTCCCCACTCTACCTGGAACATACAGACTAAAGCTGGGACACAGCAGCACAGTCCTGTCTGGGGTTTACTGTAGTGATACATGGGTCAGGTTTTTTTTTTTTTTTTTTTTTTTTTTTTGGCGTACCGTGTGTGTGCGCGTGAGTGACAGAGACAGAGCAGAGCTAAATGACAGTCAGTGTTGAACTAGCATCCAGGTTAAAACTGGAGAGTTTATCACCATGAAAAGGCCTTCCAAGCCCTGAACTGCACAGTTTAGAAGAGGAGAAAAGAGGAGGAGGAAAAGTAATCCAATTACAGAGGTATGGAACCTGTTAGAATGTTAAAAAACGTTTGATGTTACTAGCAACAGCTAGCTGAACTGAACTGAAGCAAAGTTGGCTAATAATGGAACTGGAGATGATTAAGAGATGAGATATCTGCTAAGGTGTGGTTTACTGATGAGGAACTGGGTTATATATGTTTATAAGTGGTTTATATATGTTTCTATCTGCTTTAACTGCTGGTTAGCTGGTTATATATGTTTCTATCTGCTTTAACTGCTGGCTGCTTTGTGCATCTCCTCTCATGCTTTGCACATCTTCGCATTGTTTCATGTAAGTGACGTTGTGTATGGATTGCACCCCACCTCAACCTGCTATAGGGAATTTAGACATTGTACGGTACATTGTGTCTCTGCTCAGTCCATGAGCCGCCCTAACCCGACCCCCAAATAAAGTGTCCAGGGTAACACATATCCACGCCTCACTAATTTCTTTGAATAGGATGATGAGGAAGATAAAATATATGAAATAACTAAAACTAATACTAAAACTAAACTAAACTAAACTAAAACTAAGCATTCAGAAAAAAACGATAACTAATAAAAACTAACAAACCTGCTCTAAAAACTAATTAAAACTAACTGAATAAGAGAAAAAAAAGTCAAAACTAATTAAAACTAAACTATAATTAAAAATCCAAAACTATTATAACCTTGGTGGGGTTTGGCGGAGGTCTGCGCTGTCTTTTCTAGAAAAGCACTCAGAGAGCACAGACCTCCACCAAGGCAGATCAGTGGGGCCCCCCCGTGGGCCCCCCCACCCCCAATCACCACCAAAATTTAATCATTTCTTCCTTGTGCCAGTATCAACATTTCCTGAAAATTTCGTGAAAATCCATCCATAACTTTTTGAGTTATCTTGCTAACAAACAAACACGCATGCGCACAAACACACAAAGCAAAGTGATCACAATACCTCCTGGCGGAGGTAAAAATGGGACCGGAGCCATAAAAAAATATTGAAACTCATCTATGTTTTACCATGAGGGGGCTGTTCTTCTGTAGCCTATTTGTGATTAGTTTGTTATTTAACTACGCTGAACAAAAATATAAACGCACCACTTTTGTTTTTGCTCCCATTTTTCATGAGCTGAACTCAAAGATCTAAAACTTTTTCTGTGTACACACAAGGTTTATTTCTCTCAAATACTGTTCACAAATCTGTCTAAATTTGTGTTAGTGAACACTTCTTCTTTGCTGAGATAATCCATCCACCTCACAGGTGTGGCAGATCAAGATGCTGATTAGACAGCAGGATTTTTGCACAGGTGTGCCTTAGGCTGGCCACAATGAAAGGCCACTCCAAAATGTGCAGTTTTATCACACAGCACAATACCACAGATGTCACAAGTTTTGAGGGAATATGTAATTGGCATGCTGACTTCAGGAATCTCCACCAGAGCTTTTGCCTGTGAATTGAATGTTCATTTCTCTACCATAAGCCATCTCCAAAGCTGTTTCAGAGAATTCATGAAGAAGACTGTGTGAGGAAAATGGTGGTCACACCAAATACTGACTGGTTTTCTGACCCCCCTGGACCACCCAATACAGTAAAAGTGCACATTTTAGAGTGGCCTTTTATTGTGGCCAGCCTAAGGCACACCTGTGCAATAATCCTGCTGTCTAATCAGCATCTTGATCTGCCACAGCTGTGAGGTGGATGGATTATCTCAGCAAAAGACAAAGGAGAAGTGCTCACTAACACAGATTTAGACAAATTTATGAACAATATTTGAGAGAAATAGGCCTTTTGTGTAAATAGAAAAAGTTTTAGATCTTTGAGTTCAGCTCATGAAAAATGGGAGCAAAAACAAAAGTGGTGCGTTTCTATTTTTGTTCAGTGTATTGAACTTTGTATTTCCACCACAATATTGCAATGTTTGGTGCATTTATGACATTATATAACTACAATAAAGAAAACATTCCGGATTTGTACAATTTTTTTTAATGATGTACACTACTTTCATACAAAAGTACATTGAGTAATAGAGAAAAAGCTCAACTTTCATGTACATGGGCTGATTTTTAAACAGCCAAACTAACAAATACAAACTGAATATCTTGTATTCAATTTGGCAAGAAAATAATATAGTATAATATAATATGCTTTAAAAAATTATTTTATCCTGTGTATAGCCTGCACATTTTTGCAGATGAACAATGTTAGAATTGATTTATGCCTATGACAATGTTAAAAAGTAATGGTTCATTCAGTTCATTTCCAAATGCTCCTGATGTTTGTATTTTTTTAACCAGGGGAGCCATAGAAAGAAGTTAAAGAGCCACCTTTAGCCCAGGAGCCATAAGGTGCAGACCCCTGAACTAGACTGAAGATAATGAACTTGAAGATTCCACTTCACATTTTAGTCATTGCTTAAAAAAAAAACCAAAGAACTAAATAATGTTGGGGGAAACGCCCAGCAATGAAATGCAGAACACAATACAAACAAAAGCAAGAACCCAACATCATGATGACTTTTAAACAGCCCCGTCCTCATTAGCCTTCCTTCAATGCCTCCACCTTCCATCCCACGCTTTCATTGCACCTTCTTCCTACCCAACAGCTAGTCTGCCATCCTTTTGTTTGTTACTCGGATGGATTTTAATGAGCTTTGCAGGAAGTCACTGAGTGATTCTGTACACAGACAGACGTGTTCAGCCTGTGGGGATCCCTCTACTAATACTACCATGTATGTCCACGTTTCCTGTAAGTATCCAACATATTGGAATTTTGATCTTTTATCCTTTAACCAATACACAGAGGTTAGGGAAAAAAATGAAAACAACATTTAAGGGCATGATTAATTAGCATACATTCTTCCGACATGTCTTTGAAAGGTTAACTAAGTCAGCTCCCAGAGGAAGCAGCGTGTAATTAAGCCTATGAATGACACAGACAGGAAGTGTATTGATAGTAGCTCTGATTCCTCTGGTGGGCGTCTACACTTGGATGCAAGGCAGATCTAAATATAACTATTCCTATACAGATGGCTGGCACACAACACCAACTCACAGGGCTTCAAAGCTCATGCCCTGGAAGACGGTGGAGGACTAGAGGCTGTAGCCGCATACAGAAGAGATTTATCCAACTCTGCTTTTTTTCCTCTTCTTTATCAATATTTCATGAGCCGATACAACAGGCCAAGTGTTTCCTTTCATTTTGACTTTGACCAGAAAGAAAATAAAAATGAGTGAATACCCTCTACAGAGGTTCATACACCTTCAGTGTCAGACTATTTCTCATATTTCAGTCAGTACTGATTATACTGAGTGCAATGTCAATTCTAATCATATGATTACATTATTTTGTCCCTTGATTAAATGATCTACACAATGTTTTACTTATTACTTACTTATATGTAGTTGTTACGACCACACACACGCACGCACGCACGCACGCACACACACACACACACACATTACATTTCCTTCAGGGAATATACGAAAGTCTAGTTATTTATTACTCTTAGTAAATCTAATAGGTTTCTTACATTAAATTTTTAGGTGTTATTGTAGATGAAAAATTGAATTGGAAATCCCATATTGATCTTGTCTGTAAAAAAAATCATGAAGTCAGTTGGCATTTTGAACAGAGTTCGTTCATTGATAAATCATTCCTGTTTCTTGACTTTTTATTATTGCTTAATTTAACCTTACATTATTTATTGCAATACTGTTTGGGCAGCAACCTGTCCCACATATCTCAATAAGATTCTCCTAATTCAAAAGACATTTTTAAGAATGATCAGGTTTTCTAAGAGACTCGACTCATCTGCTCCTCTTTTCCAAAAATTCAAACTTCTCTCAGTTTTTGATATGAACGTTTACCAGACCTGTGTCTTCATGTATAAATATGTTCACTTAACTCATATTCTTCCCAAAGTTTTTCAGAATTTCTTTATGTTGTCTTCTGTTATTCACAACTATTCTACACGATATCCAAGCAAATTTTATCTTCCGTACTGCTGAACTTCAGTTTGTCAGTATTATCTGAAATATTGTGGACCAAATCTGTGGAATAATCTAAGACCTGAACTTCAATCAACATCTACTTTATCATTTTTAAAAAGCATCTGAAAAGGACTTTAATTCATGAAAAAATGTAAGGCTGTATATCTTTTGATTTGCATTTGATAATTTGTAAGTTTTTGAAAGCGGATTACATTTTTATTGTTTTTACTTTAGTTTATTATTTCAGTTATACTGTATTTTTAATTATTTTTTTGTGTATTGTTCATTTCGGGGGAGGTATTCATATAAGCCTTTTTTTTTTTTTGGCTTCTAACCTCTCCTGCACAATCTTGTTACTTGTTTGAATGTTGTTGTTTTTCTTTTGTTTTTATTATGTGCAAATAAATAAATATATCATAAATCATAATATGTAATTGCCTGTTTTTATAGTTCTTGTTATTACTATTTTCTTTTCTTTTTCATCTTGTAATTCTTCGGTGTTGTGCTGCTACTGGAATCTTAATTTCCTGAGGGATCAATAAAGTTCTATCTAATGTAATGTAATGCATCTTCTTGTACTGCCAACATTTGTGATACATGAAAAGTCAACATGAAGCGACTCCCAATGGAGTATGAGTCACTCTTATTGCAGTGCAGTGGGATTCAATGCATTCATAAGTCAACGTAATCTGTTAATATGAAGCAATTTACAAATAAATATTCAGGAACCAAGCACTGATTAAGATGAAGGTCAACTTCAAACCATCGTGATTTCTGGTAAATCGTAATATTGAGAGGCTAAACATGTTTGGTAAGTCCATGTTTTAGGTCTAGATAAGTGAGCAATGTGAGCATATGTAAGTATAGTAATACCATTACCACCATTAGATACTGACTGGTTCACATAGATTTACACTGGTTTACAATTCTCTCTAGAAAAATGAGCTTATTTTCTTCCAGGAGTCTCTCTGGTCTCGTGTGTTTTCTTTGGATCCTCTAATGGAGCTACAGGGTTTGGTACATGGTACAGCCATGATGGTACGGGAATGATAAATAGGACAAATGCATCACACATGGTCATACTGCAGCCATTCAGGGATGCGCACCAACACCCAGGTAACTTAAGTTACCTTTTACAAAAAGACCCACCATATGGTGAAAGTAATCCTGGTATCTGCTGACAACAAACAGTCTCACAGATAATGATCCTTTACAGTGTGTTGGATTACTGGACATGTCTACGCATGGAAATGAAACAGACAGTGTGTGTTTTTGTCCAAAGCTGCATGTTGTATAATGACATGAAATAACATCCTGTCAAGCTCAGACAAAGGACATAAACAGCCCCAAACACATCAGGGTGGACTGCATTAAAGGGCTCATATTTATCTAAACCCACTTTTATTAGTCTGTGATTCATTTATTTGTGTATTTGGACTCTAATAGTTCACACAGTTTGAATTTGAACCCTCCAGGTGCTGCAAAACTATCTTTATATACATTATGGAAAAAATGGAGTGGATTTTTACAACCCGTTTCAATTCCTGCTTAGTTTGTAACGTTTTATAACTAGCTACGTCATGACATTTGCACATATACCATACAGGGTGAGTCAGAAAAAACGCTCTTTCCATTTAAAGAAATTGTACTGCTAAAACGGAAACACTGATTTTTCTTTTGACCATACAGTCATATTGATGTGGTTATTGAGCATGTCTGGTGATGTAGTCATAGATTTATTGCATTGCATAAGAGAGAGAAGGTCCATTGTTTATTGGGCACTGAAATACCTGCCAACACAATGTATGCCACAGTGAACAAACTTGAAATTGACAACAATCACAGGAGTCGGGGCTTTGCTTTCACACTCAGGACATAGGCCTACATGACAGTGCCCAGGGAGTTTTCATCATGGCAAGACCACAGCGATTGCAGGTATTATTTCCTCATCGAGTTGTCTGTTTGGGTCAGGAGAGAGAGTGGCCACCTAGATCCCCGGACTTGACCCCCTTGATTTTTTCTTGTGGGGGTATCTTAAAAACCGTGTGTATCAGACTGTTCCACAAACTCTTCAGGAACTCCGAAATCGCATCACGGCTGAAATCCAAGCCCTACGACGAACACGAATGGTGAGAAGAGCTGTGTTAGAGATGCGACAACGAGCACAGATTTGCATCAATCTGAACGGTAGCCAGGTTGAAGGTCGTGCCGGACGACTTCGCTGAGACAAAACATTTTGATGGCGAGTAAACATGCTGTAATGGTTGACAATTTCAATTTCATTCACGGTGGCATAAACTGTGTTGGCAGATATTTCGGTGCACAATAAACAATGGACATTCCCTCTGTTATGCTATGCCATAAATCAATGATTCAATCGCCAGACATGCTCAATAACCACATCAATATGACTGTATAATCAAAAGAAAAATAAGCATTTCCATTTCAGTGGTACAATTTCTTTAAATGAAAAGAGCGTTTTTTCTGACTCACCCTGTATTTTCCGGACTATAAGCCGCTACTTTTTTCTCACGCTTTGAACCCTGCAGCTTATACAATGATGCAGCTCGAGTATAGATTTTTACAGGCTAACGGCCTCCAGGGGGCGCTCTAGCAGGAAGCGCAAAAGCGAGACAGACAGGTGGAAGAGGTGATGAAGAGGAGAAGTTTTAAGCTTAACTTAACAATCATTTTGCATGTCATGCACAAACCCTCATCATGGAAAACACACGAAGAAATGCATATGATGCAGCTTTTAAGTTCAAATCAACTGATGTGTCTGTCCAAGAAGGAAAAAGAGCTGCTGCACAGAAGTGCCACTGAGAGCCACAACGGAAGAGAGACGTAGAAGCTGTGTGACGGAGCCTTTCTGAGGCTGTTCAATTCCGACACTGAAGAAGACGACTGCAGTGGTTTCAGTGAGCAGAAGGAAGATGAAGATAGAGATCAATGACTTTTCTGGGTTTTTTAACCAGCCGTGTTACTGCCGTTTTACTGCCGTGTTACAGGCACTGTTTGGAAAAAAACAGTTAAGGTATGGAAATAAATATTTATATAATCTGTCTGTTTACTATCTTTCTGTGTAAATATCATGTCACAACGTGGACACCTGTGGCTTATAGTCAGGTACGCCTTATAGTCTGGAAAGTACAGTAAGGTCCAGACTTCAGACGAACATTTCTCCAGTACGACGTAATTGTTTGTCAGCAGCAGCGGTTGCAGTAAAAACTGAAAATATGTCCAAACTTTGAGCAGATTACCTAAAAAGTTCAGTTGTTGGTTGAACGGGACAGAGCAGCTCAGCCAACAACCTGGAGGGGGCGGGGCCTGAAGTGGCTCATGTGCATTTAAAGGGCCAGCGCTCCAAACCACCTTTCTGGTGTCATTACTCAGAAATGGGGTTGAAAATGGACCTGCGGAGTTGAATGAATGAAGAATTCAGACCCAAGCAGAGCAATTACAGTTTATGGAGACCACAGGGAAATGTTTGAAAATGAAGAATTCCATTGAAAAAAGCTAAATATCACTCCTTTAACTTTGAATGCAGTCATCATCATCATGGTGAAGACTTAACAGAACCCTAATAAATAGGTAGCTGTAGTCTAGACTCATGTCCTGCTGTTCCTGAAACTTCCCAGCACCTCTCACTTGTCATCTGAGCTGGCCTGTACCTCTGCACTGCACTCTGAACCAACCTCCTCCTGGCCGTCCTCCACAGTCTTGCTGAATAGCTCAGTTAGCTTTTTGCGTTTGGATGCCTCCACCTGTAATAATTTGGTCTTCTTCTCTTTTGATTTTTCCCAGCCATCTTTCTCCTTATGCTTCATATTCAACATTTTCTCGCACTCTTCTTTGGGTTTTTCTGTTTCAAGTTTTGTGTATTTCCCCCCACGTATTAGTCTAATTCATCATATTGGCACCACCTCTTGATTTGATGTTAATATCACTGATTTTTCACCCGATTCACCACATCAGATGGCCATCACCATCGGTGGGATGGCCGTTAATATCGCTTATCAGATTTTTTGTTCTGATTCACCACATCAGACGGCTGCCGGTGGGACGGCTGTTCTGGACTTAGACTGAATGTCCTACTGGTCAGTCTGCACCTGAGCGTACACGAATCCTGCTTTTTAAACCTTTAAACCCCCAGTTCAGACAGGACACATTTTAAAACACTAACATGGTATTTGTTAGATCTGTATGTTTAATGTTCAGCTGACAGACACTGGGTGTAAATATTCCATAAAATCTCTACTACAGATGTGCAAAGTTTCTCTGGGGATATTTAACAGTGTTTTGACTCATTTTATAATTGTCTTGAGCCAATTGTGCCATGAATGATTTATTTGTAAAATATCAATAATTCAAGTTTAGCAACTGTTTTCAACTTTTGAACCAGATTATGTAGTGTCTGAACAAGTAGGTGATACATATTACACACACGCATGCATGCATGCACGCACACACACACACACGCACGCACACACACGCACGCACGCACACACACACACACACAAAGTCCACTTCCCTTTTACAATGCAAAGATTATAAAGCAAAATGTTAGTTATGCTAGTTGTGTCATTTCATAAAACTACTATATACTAGTCATATATATTTTGTATCTGCAGATCTGGACCCAAACAGCAGCTTCCTTGATGTAATTACGAGTTTGTACAATACAAGCTATCCTAATTTATGCAAAAATCTGCCCTTTGGAATCACATCAGTTATAGAGGGAGCGAGCTGTGTGTGAAGTGAAGATCCAACTCTATGCCTTTAATCTCTGCACATCAGTGTCGTTGAAATAAGTCATTTCATAATGGGGCTTATTGAAGTGTCCTTTGCTAAATGGTAAATACCTATTAAACTGGCTACTCAGTGGATTCATTATTAAAACATGGAAGTGCATTAAAGGACATCAAGCCCTTTTATTTGCCCTTTTGCCATTTCATCCACACCTGCTTGAGGGAATCTATTATGAGGGCATCATTTATCCTGTGATACATTAGACATATTATGTTTTACCGCAGTGCTCAGTCCCTTTTGATGACATGAGAATTTCTGCCACATTTGAGTCTTTGGTTAAAAGAAAAGCACTAAAACATAATTCTACTGGCAAAACTCTCCACACGCTGCAATTTTTTTCCCCCCTTAACTTCTGTCAAGGTACTAAAAGAAAAAAGAATCTTCAAAGCAGCAGTGGAAGTACACCACGGCTGGTGTTGAAATATTTATCACATAATATACAAGTTATACCAATGTAATTTTAAAGAGCTTCTGGGATCAGGGTTATTTTTAGAAGCCATTGAATATTTCACTTCATTTTGCCCTGTAGTAAGCAGGTGACCTCAGACAGTGACAGGAAACCTCATCACAACGTGCACTACAAGGTTATTATCGTTGACGAAAACTAACGAAATGACGAAAACTAGATTGAAAAAACATTTTTGTTAACTGAAATAAATAAAAACTATAATTAAAAGAAAAAAACGATAACTAACTGAAACTGTATTGTGTGCTTATAAAACTAACTAAAATGTATAAAAAATACGGATGAAATTCCCTTCATTTTCATCTTTGTCAATGTTGGATTGATACGAAAGTGATTTATTTCGCTCTAGCAATTTCAGCTAGCGCCATCACATGGTACTTCACGGTCCGTCACTTCTCATCACTTGTCGTTTATAGTTGTCTTCTGGTCCCCACTCTACCTGGAAACATTGAGACTAAAGTTGGGAGAAAGCAGCAGAGTCCTGTCTGGGATTTATGTGAATACGACGGAGAAGAAGATAAAAGATACGACAAAACTAAAATTAATACTAAAACTAAACTAAAACTAAGCATTTAGAAAAAAATAAAACTAATAAAAACTAGCAAACCTGCTCTAAAAACAAATTAAAACTAACTGAATTAGAGAGAAAAAAGTCAAAACTAAATAAAACTAAACTATAATGAACTAGAAGCACTCGGAGAGCGCAGACCTCCGCCAAGGCTGATCAGTGGCGCCCCCTGTGGGCCCCCCCACCCCCGATCACCACCAAAATTTAATCATTTCTTCCTTATCCCATTTCCAACAAACCCTGAAAATTTCATCCAAATCTGTCCATAACTTTTTGAGTTATGTTGCACACTAACGGACAGACAAACAAACAAACAAACAAACAAACCCTGGCAAAAACATAACCTCCTTGGCGGAGGTAACTAACTAGTTGAAAGTTAGAATTTGCTTGCTCTTGTGGTTATGATTTTTTTTTTTTTTTTTTTTTCAGGCAAGAATGTAGTTCTTAAGCTTCAAGTTTTGGGGTAGTTTATCAAAATATTGTGGAACCTACTTGATGAACTTTTATTAATGAGGCTGCAACTAATGATTATTTCAATGGTTGACTAGTCATTGAAAAAACAAACAAACAATGGCTCTTATTTATATTTATTGCAGCTATAAAATACATTTTCTTTCCTGTAACGGGAACACTTATTGCACAACAATTGGAATGCTTAAAGTCTGTTAAACAAATATTCAGTTCAGTATTCAATATTCAACAAATATTGCAGCAGCAATAAAATACTTTTTTCCCCTTTACCCATACAGACCCAGACAACAACCAGTGACCTAAACCATCTACTGACCTAAACTGTTTAATACCTGCTGATTAACTAATCCTATCAATACATGTAAATAATTGGTGTAAAATACAGTTCTTCATCTTTTCATGGTCATCAGATATGACCCATTTGGACGTTCAGGGGCTCTGTAGTTACCATGGAAACACCGTCATCTTCTACAACATTGATTCACCAGTAAAACCCATGGAGTTGGATCACTGACAGTGGATGGCTTGGTTTATGTTCAATTATTTATATCTTGACTGAAAAAAGCCACTTTTTCTTCAGTTTTCTCAGTTTAGATACAAGAACCTTTGAATTTACTGTGAATTTTCATGAAGATTTAAATACAGGAAATTAAACATAGAAAAATACATGATTTACGGTAAAAAAAAAAAAAGCAAAATACAGAGGATAGTAGTATAAAACTGCTGCTGAATCACTTAAGAAAGGTTAAATGGGAGAAAAATCTTTTTGGGAACTGGCACAATAATAGTACTGGGTCTTTATGGGTTAAACAAATGTGCATTTTGTGCTTAATAATTACAGTGTCCAATAAAGTTTAAACAAACAACTAAATACTCAAGAGTTACAAAATGTTTCTTTATACAAAAGTGTATGACGTCACTAGCGACCTGTCAGTAAATAAATTAATTTTGATTATTTAAGTTTTTTGTCAACTAGTCATTGCAGACCTAATTATTTTTCTTGATGTGCAGAACTTCAAGCTGCGTCTTTGAACTGGCTGTTAACACTAAATCAGACTACGATTGTCTACATCTGTTTGTTTTTTTAATGGCGGTCACAAAGGTTTAGTTGATCTCACCTATTGCAACAATCCGATTTCAAACTTGGCTCTTCGGTTTTCAAAACATGAGGGATTAGTTTGTGATGAGGCTACAATCATGGTACTCATGGAAAAGGGAAAAACTGGATACCCACCAGGACAAGCCAGACCACCACCCCCACAGACATCGTACCTGGGTGAAAAGCCTGACAGTGAAAACTAAACTCACTAAGTGCTGGTGCCATTGTAGACAGGCTCCAGGTTCTTATTACTGTACTGTCATACCTATGATGGATGGCACCCTCAATTTTCATATGTTCTACCACTATATGTCCATGACACTGATGGATATGCATTTTTGTTCTCAGTGGCTTTTAGTGACATTTTTGTCATGAAATACAGTATGAATAAAACATGACCTGACCTGTCACAACTGAAAGACCAAACAGTTTAAGTGTATTTTTAGCTCAGGAGTATCTGCCGTGTAAAAGGTACCTCTTACACTCACATTATCTGCTGGATTATGGCACTTATCTGCTCAGAGTTTAAGTTCTTTTCATACCTTTGCTGGGAGACCTTTACACCAGGATGTAGGCTACTCCACATTAACTAAAGAAAGATAAATGTTTTTTAAATCCCTGAGAGGGATGTAATTGTATGTGAAAAGCATAACGGGGATGTGAACCTGGCCTGCAATGCAACGGTAATATTCAAATAATACTAGAGTACTGAAAAGGAGCTCCGATACACACATCTGAGAAGTAAGAAATAAAAGGATTTTGAACACAGCTGGGGAAAGGTGGATCAGAATAAAGCCTGGTTTAAAGTCTAAATACAAAGTATCCTTCCAACTGTGTAGTTTTGGGTTATGCACAGAATAGTAAACATCAAAAGTCTCAGAAATTAATTCAGTTCACCTTCTTGACAAAGACTTGGGCAAACCAATCATAAACAAATGGTGCAAGGCACAACAACCCCGCCCCTCGCACATACTGTAGCTTATTTTGGCATCGATCCAGCTGATGTCATCATGTATATGTGTGTGCTGATGTCAGCATAGACCAGGGGTTCCCAACCTTTTTTGGCTCGTGACCCCATTTTAACATCATAAATTTCTGGCGACCCCAGACATTCAAAATGGAGACACTATTTTTCTAAAATTAACTTGTTTTTGATCATGTAATAGTTTGCTATACTATGTTGCAAATAAACATTCATTTTAGAGGACATTTAGTCTATATAATGTATATTCTTATGGATGGAGGCAGAAAAGCCAGGTGTAGATTACTGCACAAAGAGAGAATTTGATTTTCCTTGGTCAGGATCTGTACAGTCAGTCCAGCTTGGATTTACAAGGCTGACAATTAATACTGAACAAACAAGAACTCAAACTATGACTATGAATTATGAAAGAGCTGCAGCATCTGAAACTGACCACAACGAACATTTGACAGATAAACAGAACCACAGTGCTGCAGTTTCAGCTTCAGTTTGTCATGTCTGTTATGGACTGGGATTGTCTCTGTCAACTCACCATATATTAGTAAGTTTTTATTTTTATCAATTACTAGAAATTTCAGGCGACCCCATGTGGGGTCCTGACCCCAAGGTTTAAAAACACTGGCATAGACATAGACAGCATAGACAAATTTGGGCCATTATTAGTAAATGGGGGAAAAAAAGGATTTAAAAATTCATCAAAAATTTGAACTTTAACCTACTTTTCCCAAAATGTAATCACATCTGTTCTAGGTCACTGGTAATCTATAAACCTAATTTGGTATGAATTAAACCAATAGTTTTGCTGCTAAAGCGTTAACAAACAAACAAAGAAACAAACTGAACCAAAAACAATACCCCTTGCCTCCGTTACGGGGGATGGGGTAAAAATACAGCTAATTCTCCAAACCCAATGACATATTTGCTACAATACAATAGAGTAGAATGCAGAAAAAGAAACAAAAATGGCAAACACCTTTGGTTCTTTGAATTTATTTTAATTACAGCGATGCTTTTTTTGCTGCTGTATGCACAGATTTGTTGCAGAAACACAACACAAACAAATGAAAGCTAATGACAAGATGCATAAAAAAGGAATAAAAATGTCTTGTTATTGGATGTCAGAATATGAAAAAACAAAAGTAAAATGATATTATGAACGGTATGAACGGTGAGGATGCATCAAACACTGAATTACACTCTCTGGAGGAACAAGTTATTAAGTTTTTAAACAGCAAAGACATTCCTTTACACCGTAAAGATATAGCTGTCTGTCACACCTTACCCCAAAAACAGAGCAAGAGGCCAAACATTATTATTCGTTTGGTGAGCAGAAAACAGAAGATTGAAGTGCTCAAGCATGCAAAAAAACTTAAGGGCACAGGGGTGTACATAAACGAAAATTTAACAAAGAGAAATGCTGCAATTGCAAGACAAGCAAGAATCTTGAAAAAGGAAAAAAAAATCCAAGACACATGGGTAAGAAACTGTAAGGTAATGATAAGACTGAATGGTACTCCTGAACGGGCCAAAGTTATTGTTATTAGAGACATAACTGAGCTTGATCAGTATAAATGAAGATGAAGAACAAAGTACAGAGGTGGACCAGTGGAGATATGTCATATCAGATTTTGTTGTGATGGAGCTATGAGGTCAGATTCTGTTGAGGACTGAAATATGAGAATGTGTGAATATACTGAATTTAAGTCTTTTGACTTTCAAGATCACAAACCCTATGTCTTAGAGAATGATATTGACCCAGAGACCCACTTCTACCACAGCATTAAAACAACATGTGAATATTATTCAGAAGACAAGTATAAGTCTAAAATTAAGGGTTTTTCGGTGATTCACTTTAATAGCAGGAGTCTATATAGCAATCTTGATAAAATTAAAGATTATTTGCAAAAATTACAGCATAAATTTAGTGTAATAGCAATTTCAGAGACTTGGCTGAGTGATGAGAAAGAGTTACTAGATGAGTTAGAAGGATATGAGATGTTTTGGCAAAACAGAGCCAATAAAAGAGGAGGGGGCGTGGCCCTATTTGTGTTAAATGATTTGAAATGTAAGATAAATGGTGATTTGACAATTGCTATAGACAATCTGATGGAATGTGTAACGGTTGAAATTAAGATGGAAAAACACAAAAACATATTTCTTAGTTGTATTTACAGGACACCGGGGTCATGTATTGAGAAATTCAATAAGGAGATTACTAATTTATATGAAAAAAAATGTGATAAGGTGATTTTGGTTTGTGGTGACTTTAACATTGATCTATTGAAATGGAATGAACATGCAAAAACAGCAGAATTTGTAAACACTATGTTCAGTTTGAGTTTTCACCCTGTAATTACAAAACCAAGTAGAATCACATTGGAAAGCGCAACATTGATTGATAATATTTTTACAAACATTATTGATGGTGAAATAACGAGTGGTCTATTTCTGACTGACATAAGTGATCATTTGCCAGTTTTTATAGAACTGGAAATGAACAACAAATTATCTTTAACCAACTATAAGCAAAAACCTTGTTTGGTAAGAACAAAGTCACCAGAAGCAATTATGGCCTTAAAGGAGGAACTAATAAATTATGACTGGCATGAAGTTTATGTAGATGATGTTAATGAATCATATAATGCTTTCCTAGACATATTTCTGACATTGTACAATAGACATTGTCCTGTGAAAGAATATAGACAAGATCTTAAAAAGAATAAGAAACCATGGTTAACTAAGGGATTGGAAAGGGCTTGTAAGAAGAAAAACAGTCTTTATAGGGAATTCCTGAAGCACAGAACGAAAGAAAAAGAGAATAAATATAAAAGATACAAAAATAGATTGACAGCAATTATAAGAACACATAAAAAAGCCTATTATGATAAGTTGTTAGAAATACACAAAAATGATATTAAAGGTACTTGGAAAGTGTTAAATGATATGATTAAAAAAAGTAATAAAAAGAATTTTGCTACATATGTTGTTAAAACTGGTGACACTGTGGTGGAAAATACAGAGGACATCGTGAATATATTTAATGATTTTTTTGTTAATGTCGGTCCTAATTTGGCAAAAGATATTACCAAGTGGGAAAAGGATGATAAAACCTTTAATTTTGCTATTGAAAACAATAATTCAATGTTTCTTGGTGGAGTTTGTGAAAGTGAAGTGTTGGAAGTGGTCAGGAAATCTAAAAATAAAAAATCTACTGATAGAAATTCCATTGATATGACACTCATAAAACAAGTGATAAACAGTATCCTTCAACCATTCACGTATATATGTAACAAATCATTTCAAACAGGTACTTTTCCAGAAAATATGAAAATAGCTACAGTGATTCCGATTTATAAAAATGGTGATAAGCACATGGTGTCAAATTATAGACCGGTGTCACTGTTACCACAGTTTTCTAAAATTCTTGAGAAACTGTTTGTAAAGAGGTTAGATGACTACATAGACAAATATAGGATATTAAATGATCATCAGTATGGATTTAGGAAAAACCGATCAACATCTTTAGCAGTAATGGAATTTGCAGAAAATATAGCAACAGCGGTGGATCAGAAACAACATACTGTTGGTGTTTTTATTGATTTAAGGAAAGCATTTGACACAATTGATCACTCAATATTACTCCGGAAATGTGAAATGTATGGTATAAGAGGTGTGACGCAAAACTGGTTAAAAAGTTATTTACAAAATAGGTCTCAGTATGTATCAATTGGAAATACAAATTCACAACTTAGAAACGTAACATGTGGGGTCCCACAAGGTTCAGTTCTGGGACCCAAGTTATTTATACTTTATCTAAATGATATCTTTATGGCATCTAGTAAGTTAAAATTTACAATATTTGCAGATGATACTAATTTGCTTTATTCGGGAGTAAATATGAAACAAATATTAGAAATTGTGGAAAAGGAATTGAGCAAGTTAAAAAAATGGTTTGATGTAAATAAGTTATCACTTAATGAAGATAAAACAAAATTTATGGTTTTTGGTGGTGCTAGGGGAAGTGATGATATAAAACTGAAAATTAATGAAATTGAAATTGAAAGGGTGTATGAAACAAAATTTTTGGGAGTGATTATTGACCATAAACTCTGTTGGAAACCACAAATAGAATATATCAAACGCAAAATGTCCAAAGCTGTTGCGATTCTTTATAAAACTCGAGACTTGTTAAGCAAAAAATGTTTGCATATGTTGTATTGTTCACTTGTAATGCCATATATGTCATATTGTGTGGAAATATGGGGCAATGTGTATAAGACTAATTTAGACCCAATAATTAAACTCCAAAAAAAAGCTATTAGAGTCATAAACAAAGCTGGTTATCTCCAATCAAGTAATCCACTTTTTGTAGAATCTGGTTTGCTAAAATTTCTTGACATTGTATATTTAAAAACAATGGAATTTATGTTTCACGTTAAAAGTAAAAACCTTCCTTTTTGTATTCAGAAAATCTTTAAGTTAAGAAAAGGACATTATAATTTAAGAGGGATGTTTGTGTTTGAAAAGTGTAAAGTAAGAACAAACGTTAAATATCACAGTGTTTCAGTTATTGGTGTCAAGCTATGGAACGAATTGAAGGATGAAGTGAAATTGTGTAGCTCACTGTTGAGTTTCAAAAAGAATTTAATTGGTCAAATTATGAAGGGCTATGAAAGTAATATGTTTACAAAATAACTTATTACACTGAATGTAGTATAATTTAAGTTTAAGTATTTATCTGTTACAACTTAAGGTGTGGACAATGGACTAAGGGTGTAAATAGGAGAAGCAGAAATAAGCCTCCGGCTTCAGCTTCTTCCTTTTTCAGTTACAAAATGTGTTAATTTTATGCTTGTTTGTTTCTTTTTTAATATGTAGGTGTTTTGTTTTGTTGTCTTTTTATATGTGTGTGTTTTGTATCTTGTATTTAACTGAAATAAACATTCATTCATTCATTCATTCATTCATTCATTCATATTTGCATTGTTGAAGACGCTGTTAAACGTGGACATTAAACCTCTCATTAAACAGACTGGACTGGACCCACATGGACACGCACCAGACCAATACACAAGACACAACACACAACAACTATTTACAACGACCAGAGATGACTGTTGTCTCTGACAGAAGGAGATGATGCACAGTGAACAAGTCAGTCACAACACAACGCACTGAAGCATCTGTATTCAAACCCTGGGATCTGTGTTTCATCGAACATAATCAATAATCAGTTCAACACTATTTATTCTACTAATGTGACACGAACTGGGGCTGCTGTTCAGTAAAACCAGTGTTTCCAACTCCTCATTAAAGAAAGTATCTATTGTCTGTCTTAAAAGTTACTAGAAGTTGCTAAATGACGTCTTTGCCTAATTTGCATAATTACCTCCGCCAAGGAGGTTATGTTTTTGTTGGCGTTGGTTTGTCTGTCTGTCTGTGTGTAAGATAACTCGAAAAGTTATGGACGGATTTGGATGAAAATTTCAGGAAATGTTGATACTGGCACAAGGAACAAATGATTAAATTTTGGTGGTGATCGGGGGTGGGTGGGGGGGCACTGATCTGCTTTGGTGGAGGTCTGCGCTCTCCAAGTCCTTCTAGTTGTAAATGTACATGTAATTGTAATGAATGATGTAGTAGAGAGGAATAACATTATGTTAGAGACAAAGAGTGAGTATAAAAGCACCCTAAATATGTTTACAACTACAAATGAACTATACTCTATCAATTCTTGTGTTTTTTTTTATGTCCTAATTCCAACCGTCCTCCTTTATCTGAGGACTGGCTAAAGTGACACAAAAGAGACACTGAAGGAGTTACTGAGGTTATTTATTTATTTGTTTGTTTGTTTGTTTGTTTAGTTTCTAGCTTAATTTTCTTAAATTTGGTTTGGTTTTTAACCTTAGTCACAGTAAAACATGAACATTTTTAACCAGAACATTTTTAATTTTCAGTCAACAATTTTCAGTTAATCTAAATGACCCTGTCAATATCAAAGAGACTGATTTAGATCCAGTGATTTGTTTTATACAACAACAATATGTATTTTCACGTCAGTCTCCAAAAGTCTCCAATAACAGCAGAAAAAGGGGATAGAGTTGTCACAAGTGGCTTTTTGATAGAGTCTCTAGAGGGCTCTGAAAAATCACTAAATAAACCAACAAAGTGTCTAAGTGTGAAAAACTGAGTTTTCAATCTACAGACAGACCGTGGGTTTATATGAGTGGGACACAGAGCATCAGTCATCTTCTGAGCCACTTTATCCTCAAGAGGGTCATTGGAGCCTATCTCAGCTACCTATCCAATCTAATCCAATCCAACTTTATTTGTAAAGCACTTTAAAACAACCGCAGTGGACCAAAGTGCTGTACAGAAGAATAATTAAAACCAAAATAGAAGAATAAAATACAGAAATAGATTTAAAGACATAGAAACTGTACAAAAAAAGAAAAAAAGTGCTAAACAGAAGAATAAATAAAACTCAAATAAAAGAAAAGAATACAATACAAGAATAGATTAAAAAGCCATACGCTTAAAAACAACAAAATAAATAATGCAGACTGTGCAGACTGATCTTAATAAAAGGCATTGTATGTCATGCTCGTTCTTATGATATTTGGCTGATATACCAACGCATTTTCAGCCTTTTGCATGTTATTCAATGCACTTTTGATTGCGTGTCAATTTATGTCAAGATCTCCGGGTCACATAACCCTGACCCCTAACCCTCAGTGCGTGGTATTTGACACATGAATTCAAGTTGGACAGGGGGCTAATAACAGTGTGAACATGCACACGGAGAGCTTATAATGCATACAGATAACATGCCAAATAAAAGTGGCGCGTTTATTTACCTGAGTCATGATATCATGTTGACCTATGGGTGAAGGTGGGGTACATCTCGGACATGTTGCCAGTTCATCGCAGGACTGACAGAGATGAATAACCAATCACTCTCACATTCACACCTATGGGCAGTTTAGATTAACCAGTTAACCCATTAGTGCATGTCTGTGGGTGGTGGGGGGAAGCCAGAGTACGTGGAGAGAACCTACGCAAACATGGAGAGAAACACCGCGTTTGAGTCACTTTTTTAAAAAATGCTAATTTTCCAAACAAATTTTAAAAGAAAATTTGTTGTGAGGTGCTTTATCACCAAAAAAAAAAAAAAAAAAAAAAAAAAAAAAGAGTTCCTAGGTTAGTCTGAAAAGTTGCTAAATTCAGCAACTAAAGTGCTAAGTTGGCATCAGTGAGTACCATGACACCCATAATGTTTACACCGTCTGACTATTGGTTCAAACAGCAGCAAGAGTCAAGTTTGGATCAGGTTTTCTAATAGAAATGTTTATTTTCACTCAAATGTTTGTGGATGTTTAATGATACACTCAACTTTGGTATCATTTCTACTATTTCACGCCAAATATGCAAAGGTTTTAAAATGTTCAACTGTGCGGTGGCAGTGTGGCAAACCCAGACCACATGGTTCAGCCGACGGGGTCGACTTGTTTCTTTTTCACTGGCACGTTTGCCTCCACACTTCCCCTCTTCACTTCCTATGCCCATCACAATAAGCCAATCTCAACTCCCAAAAACAGAAGCTGGGTCAGTTTCCAAATTGCTCAGTGTGTAGCCAAACGCTGTAAGAGAATGTCATTGTGGTGACAGGAAAAGTGTTTATGCAAAATTGCAGCTGACGCAAATCAGATGAATTTTGTGGTGACTGGAAGAAAAGCTTGGCTATAATTTGATTCCTCTACATGCCTGGATAAGAACGTTGGTTTGGAATTCACACTGGAAATGAAAATGCTGGACAGTTCAACAAGCTGACATTGTTTCGAACTAGAAAGGAAGCCTTTTAGAATATTTTTAGAGACATCACTTTCAATGCACAAAGTTTTCCCCTTGATTAGCAATGCTGCCCATGAAGTTTCCTGGAAGTCGTCGACTGGGTTACAAACAGCCTTCCATATCTGCTGCAGCACCGGAGGCTTAAACCTACTTGTTGAATCAGCTGACACACTTTCTGGATGCAATGATTTGCAAATCTTGTTTTAATGAACACCATCTGCCCATCTGTGCAGACCGTCCAAACGCCTGCATACCTTCGCCTCTCGCTGGCTTGAACACAGAGGTTAATGGACGTCTGATCTGTCCAAACCATCTGCAGTGATCAGGGCCTATCGATGCACGGCAGTCAAAGAAAACAGACGAGGGCTACACTGTGGTTTGTCTTGACACAGCTCCATGCCCGCGCACACTGTGGTTCTAAGTGTTGTGCAAGATTTTCCTGGAATGGTTAAAAGAGCTATCTGTATTAATTCTACTCCTAAATGACCTAAAATTATCATTTGATGGGAAGAAACGGGACGATGCCAATGTACACTGTAAAAAAAAAAAACTTGTTAAAAAACGGTAATATTCCGGCAGCAGGGGTGCCAAAAAAATACTGGTAAATAACGGAAAATTACCATCTCATTAAAATACGGTAATTTTCCAAAATTAAAATATAGTTTTTTGCCCTAACTTTATATGAGATTGTGCATATTTTTTGGACTTTTTAATGTTTAATAAAGAATATTTTCATGTATTAAAACAATCAAATTACCTATAAATATATATATAATTAATTTTCAATGAGACTCAGTTGTACAATCCACTGATAAAAACTGTATTTGGACAGTTTATCAGTGCTTATACATGTTATACATTCACAAAAATAAATTTATTCAACATTTCTGTTGTGAAATCTCCCATAATTACACCAGATATTTGTCAATTAACAAACAAATCTTATTAAACTTACAGAACAAGTACTTCTTTTACTCTGCTTTTGTAATTTTATCTCTTTTTTTTTTTTTTTTTTTTTTTTTTTTTACAGTATTAAACTTTAAATTAACAGCTTAATCTCATAAATAGAAAATAAATATTTGTGAAATTATGATACATTTGCAAATATATTTTAACTGTATTTTTCTGTGAAAAAAGAAAAATTTTCTTTTAAAAAAATCGAAATTTTATGGTTTTTCACAGTTGCAGTTTTTTCATGTTATTTTACATTTGACATGTAAAATCACAGTCTATTTTTGTAATTTCACTGGTATTTTCCTGTATCTTAAGAATCCAGGAAAAATCTGTGAAATAAACAGTGAAAATTCTGTTAAATTACAATTCTTTTTTACAGTGTACTGTATTTTACTGTAGAAATGACAATCACAGTCAAAGACAAGAACTGACAAGCACAGAAGCCAAACAAACTTCAATGCTGGCATTTCAACAGCTCTGAGCAATTATGTTACTAAAGTTTAATTATAATCTTACAACATTTTTTCTAGAATGGAACGTTGCCAGAGTTAACAATGTTACTGCTAAATTACCAATAGTTTGGGGACGCATTTACTCAAAATTAAATCTTTAGTGCAGCTAATGACGACACCAAACATACTAAAAAGCTAAATGGTTTTACTGTGACTGTTTAGTGCTAGAACAGTAATCAAGCTGTGGGCCTAATGTAAACTGCACTTTAAACCAGGGGTGTCAAACATACGGCCCGCAGACCAAAACCGGCCCACCAAAGGGTCCAATCCGGCCTGCTGGAGGAATTTACAAAATGAAAAAATTACTCTAAAGATAGTTAAGGGTGTCAAACTCATTTTAGTTCAGGGGTCACATACAGCCCTATCAATAATTACAACTCCAAATGTTGTTCTTCATTTAATATGAAAAAAGTAAAATTACATTATGAAAATATTTACATTTACAAAGAATCCTTTCACAATAAATGTGAATAACCTGAACAAATATGAACCTGAAATGTCCGAAGAAAAAGAAGTGCAAATTTAACAATATAGTAGATCCGCTGTGATCTGCAAGTTGTTAATATTAATGTTGTTAAAATTGCACTCGTGATTTTTAAAAGAAATTTCAGGTTGTACAAGATTGTTCACCTTATTCACATTTTGATCATATAATTAGATTTTTTTTTTTTCACATAAAAACAAAAAGAACAATTTGGATTATTATTTATAGGTTATTATGCATATTATTTTACTGGTCCAGCCCTCTTGAAATCACATTGGGTTGCATGTGACCCCTGAACTAAAATGAGTTTGACAGTCCTGCTTTAAACTAGGAGTCAGTGGTAAGAAAAGTTTAATGAAAGAAATGAAAGAAGCCACATGGCTGTAACTACTGCAGATGAAAATTAGCCTTGGGCTAACTCTGGTTCAGTGCATCGAAAGGCAAAATTTATACATATTTTTATATGTGGTCCCTGACAAATTAAAAAAAATATATATTTTTTCAGTTGTCAGTAGGAAAACTTTGAAGACAGCACAGAATAGATGTATTGTCAACAATAAATGTCACTTAATTTTGATAGTAGTGGAACTGAGGCAGTAATGCTTTCAATACAGTACTACCCCCTGCTTTTAATAACTGGAACTTGTTTTGGATTTTGATAATTACAAATAATTAACTTAAATCTGGCTAACATTTGGCTGGAAGGTGTTTTAGAATTGGAATTGTACAATACAATCAGTTATTAAATGGTTCTGATGAAAACTTGATTGGACTGAACCTACAGTCGGTTATCTCTGTAAAACAGACTGTGACTGTTGGCATCATTCTGATCATAGACTCTGGACCATTTCTGGTCACATGAAAGGTTCTAGTTCACCACTATAGGGAACATGATGACCTCTGGCATCTGTGGTATAACCAATGTGACAAACATCCAAAATATGAAAGTCCCAGAATGAAAATTAAAAGAAATAGACACATTGTATCCTATTTACATGTTAAAAAATATCTATCTATCTATCTATCTATCTATCTATCTATCTATCTATCTATCTATCTATCTATCTATCTATCTATCTATCTATCTATCTATCTATCTATCTATCTATATATAAGTATACACTTAGTTGTGGTAGCATTAGAGGAAGAGTCAAACTAAACTGAATTTGGGAATTTGAATGACATTAAATAAATCAAACGGTTTCCAGGTTAATCAATCTGAAGTCATGAGTGTCTGAACTTGAAGAAGCTGTTAAACTTCAGTCTCATCCAAAACAGTAGATGGATCGATTGAGCAACTTGGTGCCGTACTTAACGGCTGGTTGGACAAAAAAAATAATCCTAAATCATAGAAGTAATAGTTAAATTTTGGTGAGTATTGTTGTCAGTGGTTGCCATAGGTGACTTTGGCTTATTCTTGGTACTTAATTACAATACCCAGTCTGTTAGAATAACTACATAATATTAGCATTCATTTATATTGTCCTTAGGGTCTGTCAGCTAAAAAGTGCTAAAAAGTGGAGATTAGTGTGTCCAAATAATCGTTTGACAGATTAATCAATTCCAAAAATAACTGATCGCTGCAGCTCTACTTCTGACTGTGAACTGGCTTTGAAGAGTTTGTGTAAAAGTGGTACTAACTCATTTCGTGTCAACACTTTTGATTGCAATAATTTTTCTTTACTGATATATTTTGCTACCATCCGCTTCCATTTGATCTATTATGAAGCTGTTCTAAGTACGGGGCCCGTCATTTGCATTTTCCTCATAAGTCATACTCGTACTACAGAGTTAAATCCAACAATAAGTCGGAGTTGAGTCCCAGCTGGTTCTATACTGATCAGGCAGCAGGTTGTCCACGAACACAAAGACATGAACGTCACAGGACTGAAGAGAAAGGAGCATTTTTTTCCTCCTTTTTTTCTTGAGGCCCTCAGAGGGCCCTCGGGGGGGCCCCAGAGGTCGTCTGTCCCTGCCTGTCTTCCTTCTGTCTGAGGGGTGGGGGGTGGGGGGGCTGTATGGTGACTTTTGACACCGGGCATCTGTTGCTTAACCAAAGAGCTCTTTCTGGGGTCCATGTGCAAACTAATACTGTACTCAAATGTCCCCTCCCCCCAGTGGCCCCTGACCCCGTAACACATGGCCCACACTTCTCAGGTTAATGTCCGACAAAACACCAACGTATTCAGTTTCACTTTTACAGACCAGTCCTCAAATTAAGGCTAAGAAAGCACGGAAAAGCAACACAAAACTTGGCGGTTGTGTTGCACAGTGTACCTTTACAGCTTGTTTCATTGCCGGCAATTAGTTAATGACTGCATGTCCTCTCCAGAGGTTAGAAACAACAACAATGTGTTAATATGGGCAATAGTGTGAGGATGCTTTTGTCAGGAGGAGAATACACAATCTGTCTTCAATTTGAACATTAACAGTCCTGGGTTTCTAACTGTTTCCCTGCTACTGTCCCATAAAGCTTTAAATGAATAGTACAATCTGCTTCCATTTGGATAAGGAGAGTCCCTCAGCGCTGCCAATCATTGTCAATCTGTGCTTTTCCTCTTAATTAAATAAGAGGTGTTCCTTTTTTCTCTCCTCTTGCTCCGCTGGGTAAGTCCCATTCATTAATGGCACTGCTGTGATTAATGGCGAGGTTTCAAGCAGGCAGTGTTCTGCATCTGTTGTCGTCTCGGTCGGGGGGACGCAGGGTCTTTTTAACTCATACGAGCGGAGATTTGGCCATGTGGACGCTGGGGCGGAGAATAGGAGAAGTTCATTCAGCAGTCACAAAGAACAGGAGTCTGCTGCAGGCGAGGGGGGGAGGACCAGCGCATTTCAGGGAAGACTATGGACAGGGTTTTTGTTGTAGAGGAATCACCAAAAATCAGAACAATATACAAGTATATGATTTATATTAACAACCACTAGCAACCCAAAGTAGAGCTGCAGCTAATGATTATTTTTGTAATCAGTTAATCTATTGATTATTTTCTTGCCTTCTATTCGGTCAAAAGGTAATTTGAACAGCCAAAAAAAAAAAAAAAAATTAAAAAGGAAAACAGACGTAGAGCTGCAGTTTTTGTAACTGATTCATCTATCCAACGGTTGTTTGGATACACTAAACTCTGGCAGAGCTGACAGACCCTAAGGACAATATAAATGAATGCTAATATTATGTTGTTATGCTAACAGACTGGGTATGGTAATTAAGTACCATTTCATGAAACGTAACAGTTATGTCTGAATGATTATTTGAACAGCTGAAAATAAATAGTAAAATGTGTAAAAAATATGTCTGAAATTGACAAACCACTTATCTTTTATTTCAGAACCAGATGAAACAACCACAAAAAGTATAAAAGTAAAACGGATATATAAAAAATATCTGCGTAGACATAACAATAACAACAGTTTAAAAGTATAAAATATCAATAGATACAGAATAGAACAGAACAGAACAGAATAGAATAGAATAGAATGCCTTTATTGTCATTATACATATGTACAACGACAGTCATAAAAAGAGACAACTCTCTTGTTGTGGTGCGTAGTGCAAAACAGTTTAAAAGAAAGTGTAAATTATCAACGTGTAAACATGCATTCTAGAAATTCTGCACAAATGTTTATGAAAATGATGGATGTAATTTTGTCAGCAGTTTTACGGGACATGATCTGATGCAACATGAGAATATATCTGAATGATCCGACATGGACTGAAACAGGACAATACCCAAACTAACTCAGCCCTCTTATGATGGGATAACATTGTGACTCATTGACCCACATTTTTATCGCTGTACTTTAAGTTTTGATATTGCCCTGTCTGTGCTTGTTGACGTCTCTTGTTTCGTATGTCTTTACTTTTTTGTTTTACTTTCTGTTTGTTAAAATATGTAAAATCTGTTAAAAATAAAGTATAAAAAAAAGAAAGTGTAACTATATATACAGTATAAAAACAAGCATGTCAACCAACCAAAAAACAGTACAGATATATATATTGCACTTTGACCCTGGCTGAACACTGACAATATATAAACAACAATCCAATGACATCTACAAACTATACGTCACTGTAGTCTTCAACACATTTGGATCCAACTGATGAACAACTGAACATGGAACTAACATACAACTGTGTGTTGATCCTGGCGTCATGTGCGTCACAATAAACGTCCGTGTGAAACACAACAGTGGAACCAATGTTTAGCATCAGCAAAATTAAGGAAACAAAGCTCCAATTCAGGTAAATTTTAATCAAATATGTATATTTTTTTTATCATCTGGAGTTGATTCAACTCAAGCCAAAAGCATCTACTAGTCTAAACTGTTTAACACTTTCAGTGCCATGGGCCGATTAAATCGGCTTTACGAAAACAACGTTTAAAGTGCCACGGGCCGATCAGCTCGGGTTTGGAGAACACGCCATATTTGTGTACAAACAAACCATCCACCCCCATTTCTTTCGCACATTTCGATGACGTTCTTTCTGTGTCCCCCTTTTGAGACCAAGCAGACGGGAATTTGAGGTCATGCGACCGAGTAATATTTTTATATCTTTTTAATGTTTCTTATTCTCCGGTGTTTCATCAGAGGGAGCCCTCCATGCCGGGGGGCGGCTGTGGACTCCGGGGGCTGTGGCGCCTTCTCTCACTGGGGTCCGCTCCTTTCTGGTGGGTGGGGGTCCCAGTTGGCCCTCTCCCACTAGTTGGGATGCGGGGCTGTGTTGCTGGTGCCTGGTCGCCGGGGTCGGCGGCTGCATCCTGGTGCGGATGGCTCCCTGAGACAGCGCCTCCTAAATTGATGTTTTACTTTTACTTGTACATTTTTGTTCTGGTCTACCCGTGCTCAGTCAGTCTTCTTAAGTGTGAGCTTGTGGGTTTGCATGTGTGTGTGTGTGTGTGTGTGTGTGTGTGTGTGTGTGTGTGCGGGTGAGTGGGTGGGTGTGGGTGGGGGGCGGTACTGATTTTTTAACTGATATGTAAAGCACTTTGTGCTACAGTTTTTAATGTATGAAAAGTGCTATACAAATAAAGATTATTATTATTATTATTATTATTATTATTATTATCATTATAAATTATGCAAATTACGATCAATAATGAATCGGCTGCGTCCGGTGCGTTTTGAATCTAATCAGCAATCGGTCGGATGTTATCGAGCGGTTTCCTGCAGGATTCTTCAAATATTATAAAAACGACGCGAAATACTGAAAAACGGCCAAATTCTGTGGCACTTTTAAGGCTTATTAGCCCCTTAACTGTCTGGCACTGAAAGAGTTAATACCTGTTGATCCACTAATCCTATCAATACATGTAAGTAATTGGTGTGAAATACAGTTATTCATCTTTTCATAGTCATCAGATATGACCCATTTGGACGTTCAGAGGCTCCGTAGTTACCGTGGAAACACTGTCATCTTCTACAACAGTGATTCACCAGTAAAACCCATGGAGTTGGATCAATGACAGTGGATGGACACACATGATCAGTGAATTCAATATATGAAAATATATGATTTATAATGATTTACAATTAAACAAAAAGATCATTAATAAAAGGTGATAATAAAAACCTTAGAATGCACATATGTTTGAGCCCAAAATTCTTCTAAATTATGCAAACCACTAGTCAACAACAAGTTAATTTTAGGTTTAACAGACACTAGACTACAGGGACTGTATGTAACTAAGTAAGTAATTTTTATTATATAGAGCACTTCTCACAGACAGTCACAAAGTGCTTTACAGTACAAAATACAAATAAAATACAATTAAAATACCATTAGAAATACAACAAGAAACAATTAAAATATGATAAATACATAAAGTGCAATCAGTTTGTAGCAGCCCTGGGTCAGTTAGGAAATTAAAAAGCCTGCTTCAACAGGAGTGTCTTGAGATGTTTTTCAACCTCCTGAGACCCAGGAAATGTCGGCAAAGTACAAGCTTTTTTTGTTTTTTATTAAATAAGTGCTTATATTGGAAACATCATGATGCAACAGTTTTTTCAGATGCATTTTTAAAAAATTTTTATGGAATGTCCTTTGTGGTGGAAAGTTTTCTTTTCTTTTTCTGTATACAGCTGTGAAACTCTTGTCCACAAATGTGGACAGAAAACCCATAGCTGGGTCTGAGGAGGTTAAAACTCTACAGAATCCATGGACCATAGGTGTGAAGGCAGGTCATTCCAAAGACGTGGCGCTACAGCAACTGTAACTGTACCTGTATCATGTCTTTTTCAAATTTTTTGACTTTTTTTCCACCTATTCAAATTATCGTTTCATTGAATTAAATAAAAAAAAAAACATGAATAGATTAATCAATAACACAAATAATCAAAAGTTGCAGCTCTCGTGCAGTGCATGTTTATGGGAGTGAGGGCTTTTTGTTGCTTCATCTAGTGACCATCATGGTTTTACACTTAAGGAATAGCTCATATTGTATGTTACTAGATGGAACCCTGGTTCTGTGGATCCATAAAGCTCATCTCCACTTTAGTCCTTTAGACTTTTAGTGTTGTGAAGGTAAATCTGTCAATCACAATTAATATAGAGTACATATGGAAACACTGTCTCCACTGGCTTGTCTATCTCCTGGTTCCACACTGGTTTGTTGTGGATTATTTTTCTAACTTGAGGACTTCAGCCTCTTTTGGTAATTATGGGTGAAGGGTGGATCAACAGGGTTGTTCATCTTGACAGGGTAATACAGTATGTTGGTCTGAAGGAACCAAACAGGTTTTTCCAGGAGCTGGCCTGTTCACTGAGCCAGAGAAAGCTGTCAAGTGCACCATTAAGCCAGACGCAACAAGCAATAAATCTGCCAGCAGAGATGTGTTACAGATGTGTCTAATTCCATACACAAGAAAGAGAGACAGGATGAGAGCAACCCAAGCATGGAAGGTTTGAATGGTATGTGTCAAGCATAAATCTAACTGAAAAAAAAAAAAAAACCTGTTGTTTTTTTTCCCTCTCAGTGTTTATATTAAATTTCCTTTCTGTGAACGCAGCATTAATGGATCTGACACTGGACCCAGGCCATGGAGCACATTATAAACACTAGTCCTCCAGTAATTTATAGAGATAAAACATTGAATGTTTAATTGTATTGATCATGTCGCAGAGCGCTGAACCCAGCATTAAATGCTTGTGAGCAGGAAATTAAACGCCTACCACTTCAGTCTGGCTAATGTTCTGCAATATATCACAAGTCAGAAAATCTGTACAGAATCACTCTCAACCAAATGGGCTGATTTCCATACTAGTACACACACTCCCTTCAATGTTCAAACACCTGCAACTGCCAAAGGGATAATTTAAAGGCAGTAAAATGAACAGAGTATGAGTCAACTCTTGTGCAATGACCTCCCACTCCAACAAATCTGATCATAATTTCGAATCTGGGGCTGACCCCCACCAAAGAATCTCCTCATCAGACAAACAATCTGTAACCTCAGTGGTTGGGGGGAATTATATGAGTTTTCAGGTATCTGTACTTTACTTGAGGACTTTTCCTTCTTTGTGTGTGTGTGTGTGTGTGTGTGTGTGTGTGTGTGTGTGTGTGTGTGTGTGTGTGTGGTGGGGGGCATTTTCCAACATTTTAACATTGCTTGTTTATTTTTCCAAACAGACTTCTTACATTACTGTAGTGTTCAACAATTTCAACCCATACAGATGGAACAAGACATGAAAAAGATGATCCCTTAGTGTATTCGTTAGTGCATATCACACATAAACATACAAGACAAAAATAGGACAGAAGACCAAACTAGACAAATCAATGTAAAGGATATGACAAAATGAAAATGGTGAAACAAGCCAAAAACAACACAATAAGATAAGAAGGACATAGTGAGATAAAAAAATTACGTTATATGATGAAAATATGAGAGGAAAATAATATAATAAAATGAAAACCACATAGCAAAATGAAAATGTAATATGAAAACAAGATGAAGATGAAATTTGTAAGCAAAAATGACTTAATACACAAAACCTTCTTTCTGGTATTAATATTCATTAAGTAAAGGTTCAGTAAAAATGTCAAATTACAACCAGTGTGGAAAGAACAACTGAATGGTGTTCATTTCAGAACTTAAGTAAACTTTTCTGAACACCTAGATGATCAGTAAATTAAATATAGGAAAATACCTGATTTACACTGAAAAATGCAAAACGCAGAGGATAATATTATAATAAATGGTGATAAATCACTTGGGAAAGAAAAACAATTATTTGGAAGTTGGGACAAAAATAGTTTGAGATTCAATTTGACTTGTATAAAGTATGACTCCTCTGTGTGGTCGTCACTATCTTGTTAGAAGGTTGATGGGATATGGTCGAAGGCGGGGGGTGGGGTGGTTGGGTGATGGGGGCGTGGTTTAGCTCAGTGGGTGACTGGGCTAAATGTTCAATATTTTTTTATCGAAGTGTCTCTGTCCACAGTCCTGTGGGACTACTTTCTCAGGTGTCTATTACCACAGAGCCAATCAGCGCCCTCGTTCTATCATGTGTAACCCGTCACCTGTCACAGAACTGTGGTAATAAGCATCGTACATGCCATGTGTCTATCTGGTTACAGGAAAAGGCTAGGGGACCAGTCACAGGAAACTGGTTTGTGAACCTATTCACACTTTGTTTCAGCATGCAGACAAACAACATGAAACATGGTGACTGGTTTGCCTCATATGAGGAATTTGTCTGAGTTTTTGATAAATATAAATCAGCCACTGCGACAATGTTCAGAGTGCAGAATTCAGATCATTTGATTGGCTCTGTGGCAATAGACAAACCGATATTTCGTGCCACAGTACTGTGGCAGTAGCCATTGCCATTTTTTATCGATGTTGCAATAAAAAATAGAGATATATTTTAAAAAACGTGCATAGAAATATATGATGGACAAATTCTAGTACAGGGGTCTCAAACAAGCAGCCCAGGGGCCAAACGCGGCCCACCAAAGGTTCCAATCCGGCCCCTGGGATGAATTTACAAAGTGCAAAAATTCCACAATCAAGGCTGTTGAACTCATTTTAGTTCAGGTTCCACATACAGACCAATATGATCTACAGTAAAATAATAGCATAAAAACCTACAAAAAATAATGACTCCATATTTTCTTCTCGCTTTGACGTGAGAAAAAAAAAATTACACTATGCCTATAAACAACTTCAAATTTTTGTCTTTGTTTTAGTGCAAAAAATAACATTAAATTATGAAAATATTTATTTTTACAAACTACCCTTTAACATTAAAATGTGAATAACCTGAACAAATATGAACAACCTGAAATATCTAAAGAAAATTAAGCACAATTTCAACAATTATCTGCCTGTTACTACGTATTTAGTGTCTTTGGAGATCCGATCCATAATGCACATGTATAAATGATAAGTTGAGGCAGAATATTGTTGAAATTGCACTTATTTTTCTTAAGAAATTTTAGTTTTTTCAAGTTGTCACATGTTTTTGTTTGGATAGTTTATAAAAGTAAGCATTTTCATAATTTAATAGGGATTTTTTGCAGTAAAACAAAGACAAAAATTTGGAGTTGTCATTATTTATAGGTTATTATGCTATTATTTCACTGGTCCGGCCCACTGCAGATCAAATTACGCTGAATGTGGCCCCTGAAAGAAAATGAGTTTGAGACCCCTGCTCTAGTAAAACCAAGTGATTTCAGATACAGTATCTCTTATAGACATCGTGGAAATCTCCATCATTCATTATCCTTGAATGAAACAGCAGGTGAGGGTTTATTCTTATCAGCCCGATCTTTAGGAAGAGGTGTGGCTGCTTCAGAAAGGTCAGCCTCTCCTTTATGGTCAGAGTGAAGTGAAATCTATCAAAAGGAATGGAATGTGAGAAGTCACAGCCGTCTTTGTGAGCAGGAGCTGTAATTAAAGTCTATAAAACCTTAATCAGGGTGAAGTCGGCCTTAATCGTGATGAGAATGGAACAGATTGGAGGTGCTGGGTGTGGCTCTGTACTGATTCAGATTTCAGTGGCTTTGTGCAGCTACAGATGAGTGTGTTCAGGATTATTTCAGCCTCTATTTCAATGGCTGAACATACAGTGTCACGTATTCGCCTAAAGTCATGGCGGTGGACGTCTCTGTTGCATCTCCGTTATCGCATAATCAGGTTATGATCCTCCAGCCCGTCCAGACTATGATGTCATGGTTGTCGGACGCAAAGCAGGAAGAAGAACGCAAACTCAATCTCCTGGTCATTATATTACAGATAAATGACGAGGACGGCCAATGATAACACTGTTTTCCTGCAAATCCAATCAAGCTCCTTCACCCAACATGGCCTGATACACCCATGAAGTTAATGTCTATGTGGTTAAAAAAGGAAAAAAAAAAAAAAAAACCTGGCTGCCTGTCTTGTTCTCCTGAGCTATCTACCATCTGCTGCTCTTCTGGTCGTTGGAAAAACCACATTTGTCTCGCTGCATGCTTTGACTTTGACTTGCATTACTAATTTGGAAGATAAACACTGCCACACAGAAGAGAGTAATGGCAAAAGAATTCCCACAAAAAGCTAAATAAAACAAACCATTATAGGGTTAGAGTGGCCGCATAAGCAGACATTAAATTGCTATTTAGTGATACTACTTAACACAGTGTCATTTAAAGATCAACGGGGAACTTCCAAATCTCAGCTCTTTGTCTTTTTTTCCATTCATCACCACTTTGTGTGCATAATGTATACTCCATCATACTATCATACAAAAGGCAAATATTTCTGTTGATCCTGTGTCAGATTGCATTACATTAGATTAGTTCTACATTGGGTCTAATGCCAGTGTTTGGTTTGGTTCACTGGAGCTAAATACATTATCGAATAAACTGTGTAAGACTTGTTTTTTTTTTTATTAACGTTCAGTATCAGACATTTGCATTCGTACATCATGTGTATATATCATACATCTGTTGTCTGCGCTCAATGCAAGAAAAATATTTTTGTTTTATGTCAGATAACTAAATAAGAGAGGAAAAATAGGACCACTGGCCCTGTAGCTTACCGGCCAAATTAAAAGCTTTGGGAAATGTATCCAGATGCCATTTATTATCACCCACTTCTGTGTATTTATTATATTACAGAAATAGCCCATGTTTTGGTCATATTCCAATAAGATCTGCAAAAAAATTCAAATTCCAACTTGATATCATTGATACTGATTTATTGGATCAATCCACTTCCTATCTGTTATAATGGGAAAATTTGTCAAAGTCGCACCAAATCCAGAATCAGATCCAGATCGAAATAATTTCAATACCTTGTGTTGACATCATCATACAGAAGCTGTATACCAAGTTTGAAGTCAATCAGAACTGGAGTTTTGGAGAAGAAGACGATGGAAATTTTTTCCCCATAAGAGCCCATGTTAAATTTTCCATAAGTTCCCGGATCCAGAAGAAGATCCTGATCAGCATGTGGACATTATGTTTTGGTCATCTCCCCATCAGGGCTGGACTGGAGACATTTACACTGGATATCATTTATATTTACTGAGTTATTGCATCAATTCACTTCCTATCTCTTATAATGGGGAAATTTTTCAAAGTCGCACCAAATCCAGAATCAGATCCGGATCCAAATAATTTCACTAACTTTAGTTGACATCATCATAGAGAAGCTGTATACCAAGTTTGAAGTCAATTGGAATTGTAGTTTCGGAGAAGAAGATGATTGAAAGTTTTGTAACGGACGACAGACGACGATGACGACAGACGACGACGACGATGCCAGATGCTGCATGACGACAATAACTTATGGCCTGTTGGCAGGTAAGCTAAATACTATGTACAAGTAGGGAGTGATCTTTTCCATAAAACACAATCACTGATTTGTGAAAACAAAATCAGGCCTACAGGATGTGACATAGTTGACCCAGTTTTCCCAGTATGAAGCAAATTTCTCCAATTTGTTTGTTTGTTTATTTATTTTGAATTTGCATTAAAACCAAACAACAAAAGGATTATATAAAAGAAAGTCCAACATTCGAAAAGTACCAGGATGAAGTTTATCTTATACCCGCCCTTACCCCATCCTTCAACCTAGCCTAAATTCCTACACAAAACACAAAACTGCTGAACATATCAAGGACAGACTGTCCATTTTGCAGCAGCATTTCACATTAAAATAAACTCTCTCCATTTTGTAGCAGTGATAGTGCACATATCAAAAACAAAAATAAACTGTCTTTTTCATGACAATAGTATACATATCAAAAACAAAAGTAAACTATCTGTTCCATAACAATAATGCACAAAAAGAAACTTTATTCTTTATTTATTTGTGATGAACAAATGCTGTTCTCTTCTCCATTTTATCAATGTCCATTGTGATTTCCATCCGTCCGTTTAAAGTTGGGCTCCCCTGTAATAGCTATTTCCTGGTAATAGTCTTTTTACAGGACACCAGAAAAATATTCATTAAATGTTTATCTCTTTTTGGACCATTCCTGAGGTATGTGTCCGAAGAACATAGTCTTACTCTCGAAGGGTATTTTGCATTTAAAGATATCCTGCAGGGCATTGTGTATCTCTCTCCAATAATCCTTCATGACAGGGCAGTCCCAGAAAACATGGGAATGATTTGCATTTTGATTACCACAGTTTCTCCAACAAACAGGGGAGTTATTGTCATGGTGAGACTTCTGGGAGGGTGTAATAAAGTACCTAATCAGGCTTTTCCAGACAAACTCCCTCCACTTCTGTCAGCTGGTACACACCCAGTGATACCTCCATACTGTTGTCCATTCGTCCTCAGATATAGTCATCCCACCTTCCTTCTCCCATTTTATTTTAATATATAAAGTTGAATGGTTTCAGCTTCACCAGACCCTTATACAGACATGAAACTGTTCTATCAATAGTTTCTGAATTATAAGCTTTTGTAAACAGTTCAAACATGTGCTCGTCTTTGTTACATTTTCACCTTCCTATCAACATAATGCTGTAACTGCAGATATCAACAGACTTTTTTTTTTTACTCCATTGGGGAAAAGAGGACATTTTAATCCTATCTATTCAAATGGAAGGACTTTGTCAAAAAATGGCTCATATATAACACACACTACATAAAGTTTAAAATTATGTTAATAAATGACAAAACTTTATGCAGATGAATATTGAAATGATTGTAATTTAAAGCGGTCAAAACTCACCCTCTTCTAAAAACTGCATTTACTTGCAGTTCAGTTCATTTTCAACTGTCTATAATGGTCAGAGAGCTTCTATAATAATAATGGATTAGATTTCTATAGTGCTTTTCAAGGCATCTAAAACGTTTTACATTATTGCTCCATTATTCATTCGTTTCTAAATATCTAAAATTCAATGTTAAAACATCAAAGCATTTAAAACATACTGAATAAACTCTACAAACAAAAAATCTGGTAATTATCGTACTATCAAAGCATATTGTGCTAACTATAGTCGCTGACCTTCAAGGAAAGTCATCATGATATAAAATTATATCCCATCCCATTAATCATTTTAACCATTTTACTGCCCAGTCCTACTGCTAACACTAAACAGAATCAGTATTTATGAAGTCAGTAAGTATGAATTATCAGTGCTGATTTTGTTTTGGCCTAACATTTTGACATTTTTTGGTACTTTCCTTTTATTCTTTAAGTCTTGTAATACCCTGACTGTGAGGATGTAATTCATGTTCAAATCACACTGCTGTGTTTTCAGCAACTGAAAAGTGACAATCTGAAGGGACATCAGACCATATTTATCATGCATTTGATAACCATTAACCAGAGTTTGTGGGTGTTTAGGTGCTGAGATTGTACTTATTGTCATATTTGACTAAAAACTGTGCTTTCATATAACTAGCAGCATTGTACCCGTGGTTCCATTGTGTGTGAAAAGTGCCTATGCATTATTGTAAATGGACACAGCAAGAGCAGCAGCAGTTTTGTAAAAAAAAAAATGTCATGATGTTATTTGTTCACATTATTTGGGAGTGGATATTTAAGGAATATTTTCAAGACACAATTATGCATTTAGGCAGTTTGCTTATTTCAGTACCATCAATTTATAGTATATGCAGTGAAATACTGCCTATTTGCATTCTTCAACAAAATTGAATGGTAGCATAACCACTTCTGAAAATGGAGTATGGCGACAGGGATGAAGAATTCAAAGTAGAGAGAGGCTAAAATTGCCCAGCATACCTCACAACATTTGAATACGGACATAAAGTTGTGCCTAGTAGATAGTCAGGTAATGTTTCTATTCATTTGGTGAGTTTGGCGGCGATCGGGCCTGTGAAGGCTGAGGAAAATCTGTACAAACGCCCTCCTGAGCTGCAACATTGAGCGATCGGACAGAGAAGGTGCATTATATAGTAGGATGTTGATAAACTTACAGGTTGTGCATTTTCACACTGAGACCTCAGATAAAGATGAGTCATAATATAAACACATATGGTCATGATGAGGTAAGTGGTATGTAAAGACATTTTATGTTCCTTATTGAAGAATGATCACTAAATAATATTGGTTAAACAGTGGAGCTGGGTCCGAACTGTGGTTTGGTGTCACCAGAAATGAGAGTAAAACATGAAACATGCATTTTACCCCAATTATTTACGTGCATTAATTATTAGTATTAATTATTGTATTAGTGGATCGACAGGTATTAAACAGTTTACATCAGTAGATGCTTTAGGTCAGCAGTGGGTACTTGGGTCTTTATGAGTTAATTCTGTGATAATAACCAAAGTCTTGAAAGAAAAAAAGAGTGAGTCATTTAAAGACAGTTGTGTGAATAATTAGTTGTTTTGAGTTTTGTTTTTGTTTTTTGTTTTTTGTTTTTACTAATTGACGAATACTATATGAAATTTGTCATAAGAGGATGTTAGTAGAAATAAGCCTTCTGCTGGACCTTTGTATCATTACAAAAACCACAACCTTAACTCAACTGTATAAAAGTTAGACTATTTTTCTCCCATAAGTGACAGAGTACAGTATATGTAGTGATTCTGTACCTCCTCTTCCCTTCTTTTTGGTTCCTCTTGTGATTTAGCCTCTCTTCTGTTTGCTCCAGTTCAAAAAATAGTACAACACACTGAAGTGAGCTTTCACATAAACAACCAGGCAGGAGGACACAACCGGGACACACACTCCTTTACATTCAGCCACAGGGTACGATATGATCTGTTTACTTTTGTCCTGACTCAAGAGACAAACGCTCAAACCTAGGAGTGAAATAGTTTAGATTTAATCCACTTTTGGAAGCTAATGTCGATTACATTGTCCTCATTTCCCCACATCTCTACACTGGACATAAAGTTATGCCACAATAGTCACTTACATAAGAAATACAGCAAGTTAAAAGAAAAAAGTTATCTTTTAAAGGGCTTCTATGCAGAAGTGACATTCCAAACTCTGAACAGAAGGGAGAAGCTGTGTACTGGAACATACTTAGGATTATCAACACCACCAACAAATCAACCCTACGTATCCACAGACTCAATCACTCACTGAATAAAGTATAAAGCTCATTGTTCACACATCTGTATTATGGTGTCATCAAGGTTTAGTCTTCAAACTAAGACTCATAGATGCTTATTTTAGCAGTCGCTCAAAAAAACACGGTGTCTCAAACTCTTTCCAACTGTCACTCCATTATGTGACAAATGCCTTACTGAAGACGCCACTCTTCTCCATAGTTATGTTTTGTGTCCTAAATTAATTCCATACTGGACTAACATATGTAAAACTTTAACAGGTATGCTTCATATAGAGTTGAAACCTGATCCACTCTTTGTTGTCCTTCGCAACTTAACAAACACCACCATCAACTGCTATCTTATGCACTTACCACAGTGGTTCCCAACCTTTTTTGGCTCGTGACCTCATTTTAACATCACAAATTCATGGCGACTCAAAACATTCAAACAGATACTTTTTTTTTTTTTTTTTTGCTAAAATTAATTTGTCTTTGATCATGTAATAGTTTGCTATACTATGTTGCAAATAAACAATTTTAGATTACATTTAGTCTATATAATGTACATTATTATGGACGGAGGCGGTAAATCCAGGTGTAGATTACTGCACAAAGTGAGAATTGTATTTTCCTTGGTCAGGATATGTAGTCAGTCCAGCTTGGATTTACAAGGCTGACAATTAATACTGAACAAACAAGAACTCAAACGATGAATTATGAAAGAGCTGCAGCATCTGAAACTGACCACAATGAACATTTGACAGATAAACAGATAAACAGTGCTTCAGTTTCAGACTCACAGTTTGTCATGTCTTTTATGAGCTGGGATTGTCTCTGTCAACTCACCATATATTTTTTTAGTAGATTTTTTTTTTTTTTTTTTTATCAATTACTAGAAATTTCGGGTGACCCCATTTGAATTCCAGGCGACCCTACGTGGGGTCCTGACCCCAAGGTTGAAAAACAGTGACTTACTGTATCAAAAAAGCTTGTTTTGTTGTTTTGGAAAAAGTCAGAAGTTCCTTCAGTTAAATTATGGCTGGAAAAAATGGTTAAACTCTCTCACCTGAAGAGAATCCAGTTCTCATTGTTAAATAAACTACACCAGTTTAATCAGACTTGGCATCCCCTTCAACAATATAATATAACAATATAATTCAACCGGAATGTAATTAGAAATTATGTGGCCTCCCTTGGTATGATATGGCATAAGTCCTGGGATGGGGGGTGGGTGGATGAGGGTTGTTAAAATGTGTGTTTGTTATGTTTGCTTTCATCTGTTGTACTTTCGTTTTTTTTCACTCTGTGTTTATTTCTCAAAATGTGGACAAATTGTAATAATAGATGTTTTTGTGACTAACTTCTGAATAAAAAGATTGACAACAAAATAACACGGTGTCTTATCTTCAACTGCGTCAGCTGATAGTTTACATTTTAGCTCTGTTAGCTTAGCTCTGTTAGCTTAGCTCCTTTTTAGACAGAAAACAGCCGCAGTAAAACCACTAATCACCTTTGTTTTCTCAATAGTTTTCTGTTGTCAGTAGCTGAACTAAACATCTGTTCGGAATCGAACAAACAAGGTCAAAACTGTCCCAGTTTAGTCTGAACCATGGGTCAACAAAGTCCAGTGGAGAAAACAACAGCAGCACTTCAGCTTTTATCACCAAGTCACTTTCTTTGACTCTAAAATTTGTTTCTTAGTGGTTCTCATCCCGTCTGGACACTTTGTGATGCTTTGTTCACTGGGTTAGTTTTGCAGAGTGACTCACTACTCCCTCCAGTGGTCACATAAATCCAACAGCCTGTCAGTGTAAATAGATTCATTCCACATCTCTACTATCTAACACACTGACATCTTTGGCTGAACTTCAGAGCTCTTTACTTCAAAGCTCAGTTCTACAGCAACTCTCCTTCAAATGATCACATGACCTCAGCTGACAAGTTTAACCAAACACCATCCGGTTCAGCAAAACAACTAGAATAAAACTCACTGATTACAACTTTCGTACTAATGTTACCTTATCTGAAAAACTCCATAATTTGTGGTTATAGTGGATAAATCTAAACAGCTGGACAAGTCAAGACAAGACGGTGTTACACTCATTGTAGGAATTGTCGGCCCCTCCATAACCCAGAGGTCGGTCTGTATTTCATCCGCCATTTTTTACAGTGAGAGTCTATGAGTGTCTATGAGTGAGAGAAGTGTCGCTACTCTGATGTACACATATCAAAGACTCTGGCTGACCCTAGTGAGGATAAAGCGGGTTCAGATAATGAATGAATGAATGAATGAATGAATGACTGAATGAATGAACTTTCCTTTGTCAGGCTGAATTTGCGTTGTAGGTGAATGAGTCTGAAATTATTGTGGCTACATTGGCTGCATTTTAATTACATTAATGCTCACACAGCAAACACAGCAAAATGTAGCAAAAAGTAAACCCATTCTGTTATGGCTGTCAGTGTTTTTAGATGATGATCATTTTGTATTTAATGTATATGCCTAGAATTGTATGTGTCAATGCAACAACAAAGTAGGATCAGATAATGTTATGTTCATGTACTGTATGGTTTACTGCGGGTGTGGAAGACTTTTCAGCAATTGGACCATGTCAGAGAGGTGTAAACATGTCTGATTTAGACAAATCATGGCACCATTTGTGTTGTCATGGTAATGCTACGCGACATGTGTAGCAATACACACATGCTACACATCAATGTAACCAAAAGAACATCAGCTAAAAACTCAACCAAACCAATTTTTGGAAAATAGAACACAACTCAGACAATAATGAAATGAACACATATGCAAACAAAGCTAGCCGTTTGAGACCAGCATATGTCGTGAATAACTTCATTAAATATAAGATCAATGGGATGTTGCACCACTAAGCTAACACAAAGCAGATCCAACAGTGCAAGTATTATTTCTCTACGGTCTGTTCGGGTCGGCCATGTCCAGTATTATCCACTGTGTTTTTGTTTGGTCACATATTTTTTGAACACATATTTTTAGAAAGAAGTTCATTGGAAGTCAGTAGGGGCCTTTTTTAATCCAGTATTTCATGGCTGTCGGCTTGAAGATATTTCTACTATGGCTTCACTTTCTAGTTGTGGACGCTGCTCCTTGGTTTCCTTATATGCTTGTTTTCCTCAGACAGTGACTGTGCATCTGTGATCTCTAAGGATTCAAACTACAAAGGAAGAAGCATGCATTTTTTTTTCCTTATCAAGGCTTTTGCACCCACTTGTTCCTATCACAGACAGTTGTTTACCAAAGAGAAAGAATGGTTTAAAAATGCAATGTTTTGATGCTTATTGGCAAGCAGTGCTGTAGTCCAGGGTATATGGAGTAGACCTACTTATTTTTCAGTCAGCATTGCGTATACCCACTTCTAAATCCCCCCAGATGCGCACCATTCAGTAGTATCTGCAGCCAAATTACCCTTTTTTTTTTACCCAAGGATGGTGAAGCCATGACCCACCCTACTCTGCCTCTAATTGGCTAGTACTCGCTGCCTTCACTGATTAGATTGGTTAACGTTAGGCATGAGGACTGATGAGCCAATCAGAGGCAGAGTACCTCTAGAACCTGATTGGACACCTCAGGTGCCAGTGCCACCCCAGTTGATTGACAGGTCACTGCATGTCTCGCTGAAAGATGCATGATTATTGGAAATGCAAATGAGAAAGACAGAATAAACGTCTTTCAAGTGACTGACACATATCAAGAGAACCTAATTTCATTGAAAACATAATTCTGAGGTAAGTTTAAGGTGGTTTCCGTATGAGTCACTGTTTTAAACTACTGGTCATCTGACTGCACATTTAGAGAAGAAATGTTGTCGCTAATATCTAAACCAGGGGTGTCAAACACATTATAGTTCACGGGCGAGATTCAACTAAATTTGATCTGCAGTGGGCCGAACCAGTAAAATAATAACATAATAATATATAAATAATGTCAACTCCAAACATTTCTCTATGTTTTAGAGAGAAAAAAGTTAATTTAAATTATGAAAAGGTTTACATCTACAAACTATCCTTTCAAAAGATGTGAATAACAAAACAAACTGAAAAAATAAGTGTAATTTTAATAATATTATGCCTCACTTTATCATTTACACATGTACATTATAACTTACATATCACAGTGGATCTACAAACACACAAAACATTTAATAACAGACAGAATATTGTTAAAATTGTACTTAAGACATTTCAGGTCACATTTTTTGCAAAATTATACTTTTAGTGTAAATACATGAAAATATTTACATTTACAAAGAGAAACATTTTAAGTTCTCATTATTTATGTTATTATGATAGTATTTTACTGGTCCTGCTCACTTGAGATTGAATTGGTCTGAATGTGGAACCTGAACTAAAAGGATTGTTAATATTTTAGTGTAATTTTTGCATTTCACAAATTCATCCCAAGGGCCGGACTGGACCCTTTGGCGGGCCGGATTTGGCCTCTGGGCCGCATGTTTGACACCTGGGATATAAACGGTGTGAGTAGGCTAACGTTATGAAAGGCTAACGTTATGAAAGGCTAATGTTATGAAAGGCTAACGTTATCCTATGTTTGCCTCATGTTCAATACATTTCCATTCATGCAGCTGCTCGTGTGACCAGTAATACCTACAAACTGCTCCTGATCAAGTCATGATAATGTTGTAATAGTGAGCAAATACTACTGACAGATTTTTGGGTAAACTAAATAGAGTAGTGTGACATGTCACTGTTTCTTAAACACGGCATTTTTCTGGAATACTTAAAAAAAAAAAAAAAAAAAAAGGCAAAAATTGAGAGTTTACCCACTTCTCCAGGGACCACTACCAAATAAAAGGGTACAGAAAAGATCACACAGTGTCACAAACAAACTTGAGCTGTTGACTGGAAAAATCAGCAGCCTCACAGAACAGAGTAAACCTGCAGTTGTACATCCAAAGTTAAACAGAGTCTAGAATTCACCCTGAGCACAACACAAACTCCAACTCTTAATATGTTGAAGAGGCTGCCCTGGCAAACTCACTGAACTGGAAATCACCTGTGAACAAAACATTGCAGGAAATACTTGCCTGATTCAGATTACGAAACCGAATCTAATGCTGAGATATTTTGTCAAAAAAAGAAATGATATGAAAAACTCAGCCATTTGGTGTCACAATACTTTCATATCAGAGTATTGTGAGTACCAGATTTCACCACTGCCAAAAATGTATTTAACATACTCAAATTATCAAATATAGAACTTGTGGAAATAAAAATGCATGATAGCGAATGGTGTTACTGATGTACAAATCCCACCACTGACCCCCTTTCCTCTCAGACAGGAAGTGGGTGTTTCCCAGACAGGAAGTGGCTGCCTTGTGGCACCAAACAGAGCTCTTTGGGGTTATCTGTCTGGAGGGTCAGATCCAGTTTACCCTGGACCCACTATGGTCAGGTAACAGTAGTATGAGACAACAGAGACCCTAAACTTTTTAACAGGAGTTTAAACAAAGAGGCAGCAAAACTGAGGCCACTGTCCAAATATCTAAAAGTGTAGTTCGCTGATTACTGTTGGATACTGGCTCCAAGTGATGCATTTAAAAAAGGGCAACTTCTCTAGAAACACTACATCAAAATTCCCTCCCAGCGGTCTTGGTGTCTGGTTTTATTTATTTTAACTTGTAGGCCTGAGTGTATTTTGGCTGTTTTTAAATACTTTGGTTTTACTTCACCTGTGTGACACTAGTGATTTTTATCTCTTAAAAGTTTTAACCTTGGTCTTGAAGCATGAGGTGAAATACACTGAGGTAAGGGCCGATTTGGTATTGGTAATATGTATCACATGGGAGATGCAGTACACAAAGCCATTTCACACACTTGTAAAATTATATTAAATAGACGAACATCATATGAGCAGTTGATAGTGTAATTCATAGCATAATATTGTTGTGTTTTCTGTCATTTTTGTCCCATTTGGCATGTGTGATATGTGAAATTACTGCATCCATTAGACCAGGGGTGCCCAGTCCTGGTTCTTGAGAGCTACTATCCTGCATGTTTTAGTTTTGTCCCTCTTCCATCACACCTGACGGTCATTATCAGGCTTCTGCAGAGCTTGATGATAGGCTTATCATTTGAAACAGGTGTATTGTAAGAGGAATACACCTAAAACATGCAGGATAGTAGCTCTCGAGGACCAGGATTGGGCACCCCTGCATTAGATGTTCAGAATACACACAGCGATGCAAAAGAAAACCAAACAAGTGGTGCCAGGCACAACAAACCCCACCCATTACACATACTGTATCTTATTTTGGCATCGATCCAGTGGATGTCATCATGTTTATGTGTGTGCTGATGTCAGCATATCAATTGCCTCTATATATGGCAAAGTTTGAAGTACATTGAAACAAAACTGATGTTTTTACAGACGTGAAAATTCGCCCATTTTAAGTCAATGGGGAAAAAAAAGATCTGAAAAATTTATAAAAAATTTGAACTTTGACCTACCGTTCCCAAAATGTAATGAGATCTATTCTGGGTCACTGGTAATCTATAAACCCAATTTGGTATGAATTCAACTGACAGTTTTGCTGCTAGAGTGTTAACAAAGAAGCAAACTAGAAAAGCACTCGGAGAGTGCAGACCTCCACCAAGGCAGATCAGTGCCCCACCCCGCCCCCCACCCCCAATCACCACCGGTGCCAGTATCAACATTTCCTGAAATTTCCATCCAAATCCGTCCATAGCTTTTTGAGTTATCTTGCACACAGACAGACAGACAGACAGACAGACAAACCAATGGCGGCAAAAACATAACCTCCTTGGCAGAGTTAACAAAGAAACAAACCAAACCAAAAACGATACCCCTTGCCTGCCCTTCAGGGGACGGGTAATAATGCAACAAGACAGTTTTAAATATAAAGAAATAGAAAGTACTTACATTTGTGTTCAAAGTTTGTAGTGAAAGTGAAATGTTGCAGGTAAAACAAATATTCAAGTACAGATATCTGAAAACTAAAGTATTTGTACTCCCAGCCCTGAATTTGGGTAAATTTGTATCGATTCTCCCTTTAATCTAGTCACAAACACACCTTTTTCTCTCTGAACACAGTATGTTCTCAGGGGTAATGATACACACAAATGTATTTCAGTGTATTCATTATTTTAATTATATGACAAAGACTATTTACTGAACTTTTCAGGCTGTGTCATCATATAGTATGTGAGCAAACAAAGCAGAGGAGGAAGAGTGAATTAAGGTAAGAGAAGACTCTTTGGAGGAGGAGGAGGAAAGTCGGGGGTAACGTGGAGAGCTGAAGATGAAACAAATACAGCCCAGGAGGATGTTTTGTTTTCAAGTTCAAAGCAGTGAGTCGGTCGTGGATCGTAGGTGGCTCCTTCTTAGGGCCACGAATGCGGCAGCTTCCTCATTAGCAATTTGTGTCAGTGCAATAAATGCCAGCAGAGTATGCAGAACAGGAATCCCCCCCGTCTTTCATGTACACAGACTGGCTGGCCCTCTGTGTACTCTGCCCATCTGAACCCAACTGACAATGGCAGTCCGACATCAAATCTCATTAGTGGTGACTAATATTCTTTTCATCTTCCACAAAAGGCCTCCATTGTGTGGGAGGTGGGGGAGGGGGGAGGTGAAGACAGTGGAGGAAGAGGGGATTATACTGCCAGGGTTGACTAAGTTCAACTTTACCTTCTCTTGAATAAAGAGATTACAGCGGCCCCATTGTGTGTTGAATCCATTTTAGAAAGTGAATATGCAGCCTCAGGGTGTGACCCGGCAAACTCTGGCCACGTCTGTTAACAACAGGTTCCAATGTAGACGCCTGAAAGAACCACTCATACTAGCAGATTTGTTTTTATGTGACAGATACGTACGACTGAACACAATCTTTGGCCTTCCCCTGTATTATAATAGTATTTTTCATAGGTATTTTTATCTAGGTGGCACCCGTCAGGAATGAAAAATGAAACCATGGAGTATCTCAAATAGCTACTTGAATCTAAAAACAACATCAGTGTCTATCGACCCACATGATAAAAGTCCATCTTAGCACATAATTTGGTTGTAAGGGTAGACCAAAACGATCTGGTGGTCAAAGGTCAAAGTCTTTGTAACCTTGTGTGAATAACTTTTAACAAATACAATATCTTAGGAATGCCTTGTAAGAATTTGTTCAAATTAGGTACAAATGTTCCTTTGGACAAGCAACTTAGTCACGACAGCTAAGAGAAAGACACTGACCTGACACCTACAGGATGACCTGATGAAGGCTGGTATAAGACATACGCTGAATAAAGAAGGACTTGATGACACACTCCACTCCTGACCGCAAGGAACATCAAAAATCAACTAGAATACACCAGGAGGAATTTGGGCAAGACTACAGAGTTTTAGGAGACAATTCTATGGACTGATGAAACCAGACTGGAACAAATGGACCTGCTGTAGCTGTGGTGTGTGAAAAGCCAGGAATTGGCTATCTTGATCATGTACTTGGATTTCCAGAAATACCAGACCATTTTAAAGAGGAACACTGGTGATCACTGAACCAAAGCTTGATTGAGAAAAAGATCTTGGACCGTCCTGGACTGGTTGTCTCAGTCACTGGATTTAAACCTGATTAAAAGATTGTGATCGTGAGAAGTAAGAGGCTTGTCATCACTTACCCTAAACATTTGCTGGATGTTTTAAAAACTAAAGGACGCTCCACATAGTACTGAAACTGGGTGTCGCATAACACTGCAAATCCATGTGTTTTGTAAAAATAAGTATGTGTCAGTTGGGGAGGCCATGGCTCAGGACGTAGAGTCGGTCATCCAATAACCAAAGGGTTGGCGGTTCGAATCCCCTCTGTCCTAGTCATGTGCTGTTGTGTCCTTGGGCAAGACACTTCACACACCTTGCCTCCAGTGTCACTCACACTGGCGTATGAATGTTTGGTGGTGGGAGGGGCCGACTGGTGAGAATTGACAGCCTGTCCCAGAGCAGCTGTGTATACATATGTAGTTTACTACCACCACAGCAAATTAAAATGGATCAATAATGTAAAGCGCTTTGGGTGCCTTGAAAAGCGCTACAGAAATCAAATCCATTATTAATATTTATTACCTCCGCCAAGGAGGTTATGTTTTTGCCAGCGTTGGTTTGTTTGTTTGTCTGTCTGTCCGTGTGCAAGATAACTCAAAAGGTACGAACGGATTTGGATGAAAATTTCAGGAAATGTTGATACTGGCATGATAATGTCAAGCCTGTTAATATAACATACAAGTGGACATACTGGATTTTAGAGTATGTCGTAATGTTTGCTGATTAGGCCAGTTAGCACTTGGTCACCACTAAAGCCAAAAACCAAACAGGTGATGGCCAAGATGCCAAACTCAAAGCCTCACAATGGCAGTCCACAAATGATGTCATGGTAACAGTGACATCTTATTTTATGGCTCCATCATATTAGTGATTTAGAAATCTGCCCTAATATACAAGGGGGAAATTAGTTTGATTCATTAAAAATAAATACAAAATTTAATATGACTAAAACTCACTTCATGCATGATTAATATTGTATCATCAGTATACTTGCCGTTTAAATTGCTAGACAGTATGTTATAGTAGTTTTTCTGAAAGTCTTTACCTAGTAGCATTCAATGAGATATTATTAAAAGTCCCACTATATAAGAAAATATTCAAGGATGTTTTTACACCCTCTTCTTTTGGATTAGTGAGATAATTAGGCCTTATGTTGTTCAAAATAGAAGGCAACAAGAGATGAATATTATGGATTCGATTCAACAGTGTGATGGCGTGTGTACGTAAACTGAACCCAAATGCAGAACCCAGAGACAGATGTAAAAGTTCACAGTGTTTATTGTCACTGGACAACACCAATAGATCAATGAATATGATAATGTACAAAATCTTGAGGATAATGGGCACTGAGCTCTTCTCCGGGAGGGAACTCCGGACTGAGGACGAGAACCTTCCGTCCGGTTTGGCGGAACGCGTCGGTACCCCGACTGGGGAGAAGCAGAGGGAGGTCAATGGCAGAAACAGGTCATACACGGGGTAGCAGTCAGACAGGCAACAGGACATAGGGGTCAGGCAAACTCACGTACCGTGAGAAACAGGCGAGGAGATCAAAAAACCAGGAGGTCAGATTGAGGCAGACAAAACCGACAGGAAGAAGGCAGGTAGGCAAAAACGAGATGGCAAAAACGGGTCAAAAAACAGGTAGGCAGACAGACAGACAGACAAGATCAGAAACGCTGGTAAGTACCTCACAAGGAAATTACGAACTGGTGACTGATCAGGGGAAAAGACAGGACTTAAATACACAGAAGGGAGGGAAGACAACGAGACACAGGTGGAACAAATGAGGGCGGAGTCAGGTAATCAGGAGAAAGGTGAACACAAGGGGAAAGGAAGTAAAGACACCAGACATGACACACAAGGGAAACTTAACAAAATAAAACAGGAAATGACAGACAACATAAAAGACAGACAAAACCAGACTATCGTCTGGGGACAGGTTTGACAAACAGTAATAGTAGTGTAGCGCAGTGGTTCTCAATCTTTTTCTGTCTGGCCCCCCTTTGGAGGACGAAAAATCTCCAGGACCCCCTCAACCCCAACAACATTGCAACAGTGGTGCAGTTACAACTTTTATTGAAAGAAACATCAGTATCGTAAAAATACTTTTTGCACAACAATTTGTTGTGCAAATTAAAAATAACTTAGATTTTTGCTTAAATAATACAAATAAACTCAACCAGACTGCTCCCTGAGGCAATATTTTCTAAATAAAAATAGGAAATGTGCAATTATCTTACAACTATGACAATGAAGTAACTTTTTTTACTACAACGAACTAATTTTGGTAACAAAGATTTTAACAATATCAGTGGCTGCGATGAGCCTATTTACATTGCACATCTCAGAACATTAAAGTGCAAACTGTAGAAACTATGTAAAAACAGAAACATTGCAGTGAAATCCTTGTCCATTCTCCAAACCTACCCATAGCAAAAATGTGTTGCTCATCTGTTGTTCAATCTCATCTCTTGAGATCAGTTTGAGCTTCTCATATTTGTATCATTCCGTGGTCATTTGTTTCTGAGTTACTTCTCCTAAGGGTCCCTTAGGAGCAAGAGATAAGCTAAAAAGAGACAAGACATCACTAGGACAAAGGAGGTTGAGTTGAGAAAACCATTTGAGCAACACTTGAGAAGTGGGATAACTAGTGGAGATCTAATAATTGTATGCCCCTGATCTCAGTTATGTCTTAGTTGTTTTGAAGGACAAATAAATAGAATAGTATGAGATGAATCTGAGACTTTTATGAGACAAATCTGAGAAGTATTAGCCTTAAAAGAGATTTTGTCCGATGTCTCTTCCATGTCTTGATTATTTCTCTTAAGTGTCTTAGAATTATAATTATTATTTTGAGAATGATATCTGAGCCATATTTGAGAAATGAGAGAACAAATTGAGAATGTAATTTTAAGAGTAATTATCTTTATTCAATTAACTGTAAAAACAATACTCCATAACGAAAAATTGAAAACTTATATTTGGGTAACAGCATTAGTGCACCATTAGGTTTTGGGTAGCGGCATTTACACTTATTTTAAAATTATAACAAAATACAAAAATATAAAAGGTAAAAAAAAAAAAAAATCACAAAAATAAAAAATTAAATACAGTGCCGTTTACATCCAGAGATCCATTTAGAACAGTGTGAAAGCTTTGTTATGGAACTGGAATATTTGAACTGTGGTGCATTCTATAAAGCTCTCTGGCCAACGCACAAAAAATCAACACTTCCAGATGGTAAAAAAGGACCAGCACTGCTAAGGTACATGGAACAATCACATTTGGGTTTGAAACAAGCACATGAAACCATGTGAACAGGATCTGAGACCCTACTACTAATAACACAAATACCAAGCCTCAGTCAACTTGGCAGGTACTGTATGTAAAGTACTGCCTCTGGTCCTTGAAAATGAAAAAGAAAACAGAAGGGGAGAGCAAAAGCAGTCCACATACTGTAGGTTATAGCAGCGGTCTACTCCTTCGAACCTGCTCTGGCCCTACATTTGTTGACAAAGGCTTTCTTGAGCTTGGCCTCCTCGATTTGGTCCCAACCAGGTAGAGTAGCACATCTCAAGACATATGCTGTAAGACAAGAGTATTAAAATCTGGCATGAGTAATTTGACAGAAAGACCACATAGACCATACACAACTGCACTTCAGGATAAAAGGACATAACACCGTGAGACGTTCATTTCAGTTCAAAGAATTTCTAATCAATCAGCAAGTAAGTTTGTTGGGCCAATCATAAACATAAATGTAAACAATAGTCTGTTATCCTTAAAGATGCTGTAAGTGATACTGGATAAAACTTCATTTCAGGTGTTAAACATCTCAGGGTTTCTGCAGGGGTCTCGTCTTTCTGTGGTCTTTATCACACGCAGTGGCGTCTTCACATCTCCTACAGCCGCGAGTATGTATTTTCATCTCATCAAAGCACCAAAATAATAAAATAATCCACTCGTTTGACAAAGACCGCGCCACTTCCTTGTTTTGTTAGAAAGAACCGCATGTCAAGGGATAAACCAATGTCATGTCAGGACTCACAATCTGTCAGTGATTGGTCAGTTTCACAGTCAGTCCTCCTCTGTTCGCTAATCAGCTCACATTTCTCTGAGAGTGCTTTCAGTGGCCCCAAGGAGAAAAACTGCAGCTCAAGAGAAACAGATCGAGAGAGATGACAAAAAGCGCTGTATGATATAAAAAAATAAATAAATAAAAATAAGATCAGCGCAAACATTTTAAAAATTACCAGGTCAGATTTTAGACTTTTTAAGGCCTTAAATTGGGACTTTTAAATTTTAGACTTTTTAAGACCCCATGGAAACCCTGACTTCTACTCTGATAATAATCATTGCTACACTGTCCTGATCATAAATCTATTATTATCCCCACTATCCTGGCCTGAAAACACACAGAGCCTAATTTTGAGAAAACTTACTTAGGATTCCATCAACTTTTTTACGGTCAAGGACCCGCTTTCCTTCCTTTCCTGAGGGGTTGGTGCCAGGGCGACCAAAGGGGACTGCATTTTGACACTCTTCAGCAGTGAAGAAATGATCAAAAAGTGCATGAAACAGGCGCATGCAATGTGGTTTTGATGCGTGACTCATGGCAGCAAGGCGGAAGGATGAGATGAATATGCCACTCCCAGGAAAGAGCTCCTGCTGGCCCGATGGTGAAGATGGGCTGTCACGATGTCTCTCTCCAATGAGGTCGCAAAGAGTCTGAAGCTCTCTGACCTGGCTTGGATCTGAAAGGGAGAAATAAAGCAAACAATACAAGAGTGAAAAAATACCAAACTACTCTTTAAATGGTTCAAGGCTTTAATGGCAGGCTAGTTAATTTTTGCATATTAAAAACATGCCTACATGACCTCGCATAGTCGTGGAAAAAATTAAGAGACCCCTTTTACAAATGTTTCTTTAAAAGTAGATCTCTACATGTATGGCACGCTTTTCATTCTAGTTTTTTTTTGTGTTTTTGTACCAACACACAAACGCAAGCCATTCTACTTCATGAGACACTGATAAGGTGATCACCTGAACCACATCTGATTTTATAGGAATACTATAAAAACCACTGCTGGGATTAAACACTGACATCATCCCACTAAAGTTGATGTATAAACTCCTAAGTTAAAATATTTGTGTTGTGTTGTCTAGGAATGAATATGAACATGTTTTCTTTGCATCATTCAAGGTCTGAAATAACTTTTTTTTTGACTAGTTGTCTTTTTTTTTTTTTTTTAACCAATAAATGCTCTAAATGATAATATTTTCATTTAAATTTAGGGAGAAATGTTGTTAGTAGTTAATTAATTTGTTAATTAATTCAATAATTAATTTGATAGGGACGAGTATATGTACATTCACAATGTAACACACTAGAACATTTAGAGCCTAGGCTAATTTGCAATGTGCGTCCCTAGAAGAGCTTTTACAAAGGTACAAATAGTAATTTGTACCTTAGTACAACAAAAATTTTCATTTCACTCAAACTTAATGGTGCAGGAGACTTTCGTAACCAATTTTTCATCAAATCTGTAAAACCTCAGTCATAGCCTAAGTATCACGAATCTGTAAGTCTTTCTGTGATTACTCACCTGAATCTCTTGCATTACGGTGAACAATTTCAAAGTGCCATCCACCATAAACAAATACCATGTGTTTACATTCAGAGCCGGGAGGGAACTTGGGCATTTTCAGAATTTTTTGTTGCAACATACACTTTGGGAAACGGAGGCTTGTGCTGCTGTTGCAGGGAGGTTCGCGCAGATGCATGCAGCGGCAGCGCGAACCTCCGTTTTCCACAGATTCGTGATACTTAGGCTATGACTGAGGTTTTACAGATTTGATGAAAAATTGGTCACAAAAGTCTCCCGCACCTTTAATATGTCCCAAGACTAAGTAGCCCACCATTAACAAGTGTTTACCCTACATAAGCTTTAACTAGAATTTCAACCTGCCCAAGAAGATGAAACTTGAATTCAAAATTATCACTGCTGCACTTAATTTTTCAATTAAAAATATTAATATGACAGGAAAAATGAGTGACAATAGATTTTACTTAAACTAGTTTAGATAAATTTGATCCCCTTTAGCCCATTTATACACTTTCTTGTTAAAATATCACAATTAATATAATGAGTTGCTGCACTGTTAAATTATGTTCATATTATAATTTAACATTACGAGTGATTTCTAATTTGCTATTATATCAAGGATTATGTGCAATAAATAAGCTTTGATCATAAACCTTCCCATACCATTTTTACCTTACACCGTCTGTTTAACACCTCAGCCCTCTTTTCTTCCTTATTTCTAGGAGAGTTCAAACGGTATATTTATGTGTTCAAGGCCCAAACAATAATATAGATAAACAAAACAATTATATCGAGAATGAGTTGGCAGAAATTACTTACCTATTCTCAAGATGACTTCATCAATCCTTCTCTTTTCATGAAGGATTTTTTCGACCTCCCCCCTACATCCATCACATGGTGTCCATGCATTTTCTGCTGCAGGGATGTTGCTCTTGTTAGATGATATGCCTGCATCTCTCCTGTATGGCACCAGGCAACCTGCTTTTCCGCTGTCAGGTGGACTGACCCCAATAGCTGGGGGGCCAGCTGCACGGCCACCACCAGGTGATGGACCAGAGGTGGTGAGGTCATACAGTGATGGGCTGGGTGTATGGCCTCCACCAGATGATGGACCAGAGGTGTCGAGGTCATACAGTGATGGGCTGGGTGTATGGCCTCCACCAGGTGATGGACCAGAGGTGCTGAGGTCATACAGTGATGGGCTGGATGTATGGCCTCCACCGGGTGATGGACCAGAGTTGTTGAGGTCATACAGTGATGGGCTGGGTGTATGGCCTCCGCCAGGTGATGGACCAGAGGTGTTGAGGTGATACAGTGATGGGCTGGGTGTATGGCCTCCACCGGGTGATGGACCAGAGTTGTTGAGGTCATACAGTGATGGGCTGGGTGTATGGCCTCCGCCAGGTGATGGACCATGGCTATTGAGGCGATACAGTGATGGGCTGGGTGTATGGCCTCCACCGGGTGATGGACCAGAGGTGCTGAGGTCATATGGTGATAGGCTGGGTGTATGGCCTCCGCCAGGTGATGGACCAGAGGTGCTGAGGTCATATGGTGATGGGCTGAGTGTACGGCCTCCGCCAGGTGATGGACCATGGGTATTGAGGCGATACAGTGATGGGCTGGGTGTATGGCCTCCGCCGGGTGATGGACCATTGGTGTTGAGGCGATACAGTGAAGGGCTAGGTGTATGGCCTCCACCAGGTGATGGACCAGAAGTGCTGAGGTCATATGGTGATGGGCTGGGTGTATGGCCTCCGCCGGTTGATGGACCAGAGGTGCTGAGGTCATATGGTGATGGGCTGGGTGTATGGCCTCCGCCGGGTGATGGACCAGACATGTTGCGGCCATATGGTGATGGGCTGGGTGTATGGCCCTGGTAGAATGATGGACCAATGGTGCCCCCATTGGTTGAGCTATCATAAAATTATATTAAACCATTAATGACATTTAGTAAAGACAAATTGGTGAGAATAGATATGACAAATAACTACAAAGAAGTGACTGAAATGACCAGTATACACATAAAAGAAGTTTAAACACTGCCTTAAAAACTGGAGCTGTCTACTCTTTTATGTATATGATGGCTGGTATCAATAATGAAAATAAACATACTATGACTGAAATCTGCCATATTGATAATCATATATTTTAAAAATAGGGATGTTTAAGATTAATAGCTAAACACATCAGAGATAGAGGGATGTGAGACTCATGGCACACTTTGTTTTGGTCTACAGGCAGTGCCCAACAGCAAACCTAGTGGTGAAACAATATTGCTTATTTCTCCTTCAAGTAGTTAGCATATTTATAACAGTGTAGTGGCAAGAAAGTGCAATTCACCTGTAGATATTGTGTGTAATATACCTTGAACAGGGTACTGCTTCTGTCTGCTGATTTTTTTTTTAAGTTGAAATGTGACCCATTAGAAGTCTACTTAAAGTCAGAGAAGAAATGTTTAGGGTGTTTTTACTGTTATCTAATATAAAAATGGGTCAAATTGGACCCTCAACCTTATTTAAGGGTTAAATAATGTGTTCTTTACACATTTTAATTGTGAAATTTAGATTCTCAGGAAGAAGCACCACTTATCAATAAATCAATCGATCGATAAGGTCAAACAACTAACAATTAATAAATTAATTGATAATTTGCATCCCTAATTAAAATATTTCATTAGTGGAAATAGCTGATCTACAAGCAAACAATGTGTTGTGACAAGTGAGCTTATAGAGTGGCTACTTCCATTCTTTGCTTAAAGATTTGAAAATCAAACATTTTTCAACAGATTAATTTAAATAGATGAATGTTAACGATTGTGACCATTATGCAAAAATAATGGCAAATAATTTTCATCAGGGCCCACGAGTTCAAAACTTTTAATCCCAAAATCCAAGTGGATACAGATGTTGGATTTCGGGTCATATATGTTTAAAATAAAACTTGTATTTGTCATTCACAAACTATTTACTGAAATAATTCTATGATCGCAGATTGGAAAACAAAACCATCCTAATGCTGTTTTTTTGGTTTTGAACTCCACCAAATCTGATTGGATAATGATGAAAAGTTTTGAAGTCGTAGGCCCAGGCAATTATTTAATCATTATAACAAGCCTACCTATAGGGTGGTGGGCCAGTGGTGTTGAGGCCTCTTGCATGTCCCCCATCAGGTGATGGATTCAGCTCTGACATTTTCTCACCATGTTCAGACAGTGGGCTCCTATCTATTATAATGGTGTCAGCCTCTGACATTGAGTCAGATGGCTCAACATTTTCTAACATTTTTAAAAAGGACTCTTGTGGAGTTGCGGTGGTTTTTGGCAGCCTGGTCTGATCTTCCCCTGAAATATATTCAACAGTGGCCCTGTAAAATTTACCATCTGACCACTTTGCTAAAATAGGATCCCCTGATCTAAGATCTTGCAGCTGCACAGGAGCCTCGTCTCTTGCCATAATGTCAGATCCTGTAAAGATTTTGCCAGTATAGCCATCCTCCCATCTGACGAATGCAAAACACCCTGCGAAAGACCGAGAAAGAATATGTTTCTATTTGGGCACAACAATTTATAGTGGTATTTTTAGACCCCATTTGGACCGTAATGTTGTGATTACCCCCCCACTGGCAACATAAAGTGCACATAACAGAAACTATACCAGTTCACAGTATTACCTCCATACTTACCAGATTGCTCATTTGGGGGAGGGGAGCTCCGCAGGTCCTTAATTTTCTGGGTGGGAACCCGTACCCTCTTTTTTGTGTTTATTTTCCATTTTTTGTCCATCCTGTTAATAAAGAAAAATTGGATCATTAAGTATAATGTGAATAGACAGTATTTTAACCTAATTCACTCCATATCTTTGGGGGCAAGAGTTTGATCAAAATGAGCAAAAATCAAATCATTTTCCTAACTTATTGTTTATTTCATGACCTGTAAAACCACCAAGATTAAAATAATTTTGAAGACCGTGAACAATAGTGTCCCTAATCTAGTCCAACCTTTTGCAGAAAAGAGTACATCTGCAACCTCGCAACATGCTGACTCGTTACACGATGTGTTGTAAACTTGTAGATCTGCTATTTTAGAGATATTTAGTGAAGAGCAAAAATAAGAGGGCGGCCTACTATAGAGCCATTGAGGGGCTCCAGTCAACCAAGTCAAGTTTAAACGTGACTACGTGACTATCCGGCAACACAAAGTGAAAAACTATATTTTGAGAAAACACAGTTTGTTACTGCATGACTTTACCGTGCAAAACCAAAGTCATATCAATATCTAGAAATGCTTCTTGAAATATATGTAACACTTTGGTTGTTAACTGCAGAGCTTTGAGTAAGCTACTAGCCACTAGCCGCTAGCCAGCTAGCCAAACATGCCATTTCAGTTAAATGTTTTACCCATTGACATATTAAATGGTTTTACCTTATATCCAAAGAATTTCTTTATTCAACTCTTCACATCATTACGTAGTTGATCAAATAACGATTCTTACCTCTCCAAGTCTCGGCCTGGACCTGCAGTAGCGGGCTAGCGGCCAACGGACACGTCTATTCAAAAGCCATGGCCTTAGGGACTATCAATAAATTGCTGGTCCAAACGCTGCAGAAAACCTTACTCAAACTACACTCATTTAAATTTCATAGAACTAATAAATTGTCAAAGCTGAATTGCAGTTTAGTAATATTTATGACATAACTTTAGGAAACACCACTTAATATTGGTGTCCAGTCTGTATTCATATTTTTATGAATATTATTAATATTTTTCATTACAAAAAATGTCAGTTTTTCCTCAATATTCCTAGTCATGTGACCCAGCAACGTCAAACCAGTCTCAAATTATTATACTAAAGAGTACCTTTAGGAAACACCACTTAATGTTGCTGTCCAGTCTGTATCAATATTTTTTATGAATATTATTCATATTTTTTGCAAAAAAATTAAATTTTTCTTTAGTATAATAATTTGAGACCGATTTGGAGTCGCTGGGTCACGTGACTTGGAAGCGATTGAAGAGAAATTTAAATTTTTGTTAAAAAAAAAATAGGAATAATATTCATAAAAAAATATTGATACAGACTGGACAGCAATATTAAATAGTGTTTCCTAAAGTTATGCCACAATTATTGCAAAACTGCAATTCAGCTTTGACAGTTTATCGACTATGACATTTAAATGAGTGCAGTTTGAGTAAAGTTTTCTCCAGCATTAAGAGCAGCAATTTATTGATAGTCCCTAAGGCGTTGGCTTCTGAATGTCCGTCAAATATCCAACCCGCTGCTAACTTCACCTCGGTCGTGAACGTCACTTGTGTTCTTCCCGCGAGTGCAATGTTTCATATTCCTCTTCTGCTCTGGAGGATATTCTGTCTTCTTGGAAATCATGAGTTATCCACTCTTTGCGCTCTGAAACCAGTAGCCGGGTAGCAAACTGCCATTTAACACCACAGAAGAAGAATGCTGGCTGGATGGGCAGAACTGACTGAAACAGCACAACTTCTTTGTAAAGAATAACGACTAAAAGTAAGTAATATTGTAAGTTTCTTTTGTTTTGCAAATTAACAGACTCTCTTAACGCACATGCGCTTCAGTAGGCCTAATGTCACCTTACGAAAATAGACCGTATATAAATCACTGTGTATGATATAGCCTAAATGCCGCATACGCGCAACCAGCTAGCTATACTTAGCTATACTTACACCTAGCTAATACATGTATGACTACTGAGACAGAACTGTTTTTTATTAAAATAATTACAACTTGCTATGTCTATGGTTACGAATCTCATAGCGTTCAGACTCCTCAGAAAGGTCGAAGCATTGTTTACAACACGTGTGTCTCATAGAATAATTGTGAAATTGTTTGGCACAAAACATGTATTTGTTACCACATTTAAAATCATGTTGCTACATAGTTAATATTAGACCATTTATGTAAATTATACCAAATTGATCATCAATACTTTTGCTACTTTAAGAATATGATCTTTGTGATAATTTTGTAGTTTGACTTAAGATTTTGAAATTAACAGTGACCTAATATTAATAAAACAGCTCTATACTATTTCTGATACCAGTCATTGATTAATTGTTAAATGGCCATGGTCTCCCCTTTCCCCCTGCTCTTTATTAAACAGAAAATGCATTTTTAGGTAAGGTTATCAATTTTATCCAATTAGGAGAGAATTCACACAGAATAATGAATACACATGCGAGACTGGAAGTGATAAGATAAAAGATCAAAATGGTTCAAAGAAATGAACAGAGAAAATTGGAAGTGGAATAAAATCGACACTTTCTAGAATTTTTTTTTTTCTGTTTGCTTAAGAACTGATAAGATGAAAACCCCTATTACTCAACAAACACTTGATGCTTCATCATAATGTAGAGTTTTAAATTACAGAAAGTTCCACTATATATTCCAGCAGCTTGTGTCTGTATTTATATAGTATTGGAGTGTCAAAATGACCAGACGAAAACCTGGAAAACGATGGAGAAGGACTGGTAATGAAGAAGACCCAAATAAACGACCAAGAAGGACTACACAATTGGTGAGTAGCCTGGCATAGCCGTGTTGCAGCAGACTTACAGCATATGATATTTAATACGTTATTTTCCTCCCTGCAGTCATCCCTCCCTGTGGCCACCAATGTTCATGTGGAGACTGATCAGCAATATTTAGGTAAGTTATGAAGTGTGTGTGTTTGTTTTATGTTCAAAAGGCATCTTCTCTGTTGTCTGACCTGTTGTAGCCACACCCAGTGGCAAGTGCAGAGGAAAGAGAGAGATCCTGAACACAACTAGTTCTGATCGAGAATCACAAGCACTGTAGATAGAAAGATACAATTAGATTAGTGTTCTTTGAACCTCTCTCCTTTAAGTTAAGGCTGTTAATAATAATTTAAGACCATGATCCTTTCATAAAGCTTACTGAGTGGCTGCAGCCTCATGTTTGGTTTGCTACTGTGGAATTCTACTCATTATTGGCATTGTCTGTAACCATCAGCCTGTATCATATATATCCTTCCGAACCCTGTCCAGCTACTCATTCACCTCAGGTCCCACAACTTCTTATTGTTGTGTGTTGTGATGAGTTACATTCAACACTGTGGATTATGTGTTATCCAAAACATAGAAAGAGATGTAAACATAAACTGCTATAGCATGATCAAGATGTGGGGGGAAAAAAAATGCATCCTATTAGGTGTATTTATAAATATCTTCCATTTATGTAAACTTGTCTCTTGTATTTTATGTGTTTTCTTTTTTTTTCCTTTTTCTTTTTTATCTTTTGAGTTTCTTGCAAGAAAGTTTCTCACAAGGAATCTGTTTTTTGCTTATTGATGAAAATATACTTTAAACAAAATGTGGCTCTCTTAATATTTTCAAGAGGGTCGTGATCCAGAAAAAATGTGTGAACTATTTATGTGTCCTCTTCTGTGTCAGGAGCTAGCAGCAGGAGAACACAGCAGGAGGGGGTGCTTCCTGGAGGAGCCCAAAACGCTGCACTTCTAGGGGAACATGTTCAGCCTCCTGGTGTCCATGCAGGATGTACCACACTCACTGTGGAACATCAAGTCTCTCACCACCTGTCAGGTACACACACCCTCTGTCTGTCTGTCAGTCTAATGATGTACAATATGTTCTGTCACTGAGCAGATCCTACAAAAAAAAAAAAAATGCTATTTATCATGATTAACTCAGGAAATCCTGAGATTAATCATAATTAAGAATTTATTCGTTTGACAGCACTAGTTGTGACAAGATGTTTTTTTAGACCCTTAATAATTTTTATTCAATTTTTTTACCAGCACAAGAAAGCGAGGCACAAGAAAGTATTTCAACTGTTCTCTCTATCGAAGACAATGAAGAACCATCTTCCAGTTCAGCCTTCAGAGATCCACCTGATGGTATAACAACTGAACAACATGGCAGTGCTGAGTATGATCCATCTCAATCATTTGAGGAAGCTCTCCCTGATGTAGGGGATTGGACTTACGATGATGGACATATGTTCAGTGAGGGATTTGAAGAGGGTTTGAGTGAGGAGTGTGCAGAAGAGTCAAATTTCAAGGACACAACAGACAGACCATTATATGATAATGCATCAATAACTGTGGCAGAGTGCCTTTTGATGATCATGGCTTATGTAAACTGTCATAAATTAACTGATAAAGCCCTTAGTGATTTGCTGAAAATTTTCAAGTTGCTTTGTCCAGATAGTCTGAATACAGACTGCTTAAATAGTGTACAGAAGTTCAAAGACTTTTTTTTCTCCCATTCTGCATCATCCCCTATTGTATTGCATAAATATTGCAATAATTGTTTTGGGTCATTAGAAGGTGAACAATTAGAATGTCTGTCTTGTGGGACCTGTGTGTCAGAAGAAAGATCCTCATCCTTCATAGAGGTTCCAATTGAGGCACAAATAAGGTCATTGTTTCTCAAGCCAGGTTTTCAGAAGAAGCTTAACTTTAGATTAAGCAGGAAGAAGACAGATCCGAACAACATTGAAGATATATATGATGGAGAAGTTTACAAACGGCTTGTGGATGGGAGTGGTCCTCTTAGTGACTCTAAAAACATCTCAATTACTTGGAACACAGATGGGGTACCTATTTTCAAATCGTCCAAATTTTCAGTGTGGCCTTTTTATTGCATCATCAATGAATTGAGCTTCATGGAACGCACAAAGAGAGAGAATATGTTATTTGCTGGACTTTGGTATGGGGATGCAAAACCATCCATGGTTACATTTCTTAGACCACTAAGTGACACACTGAGTAAACTTGCAGACAATGGAATTCTTGTGCAGCCTGCAGAGTTGACATCTGATCCTTTTGTGTGTAAAGTGCTTACCATTGCTGGAACATGTGACTTACCTGCTAAAGCTTTAGTCCTTAATTCAGTGCAATACAATGGGAAATTTGGATGTCATAAATGTGAGCAGCCAGGAGAGACTGTGAGGACAGGGGAAAGGGGACATGTCCATGCATTTCCATACCAACATGGAAATCCAAAAGGGCCACTGCGCACAAATGAAAAGTTTGCTCTTGATATGAAAATTGCAAATGAGACCAAAACCACTGTTAAAGGGGTGAAGGGTCCCTGTTGGCTTAGCAAACTTAAAAGTTATAACCTTATCAAAGGCACTGCCATAGATTACATGCACTCAGTCCTTCTTGGAGTAATGCGCCTTTTGATGATTCTGTGGTTTTCTCCAGAGTTTTCTCGTCAGCCCTTCAGCATGGCAAAAAATGCCAAAGAAATTGACAGGAGATTTCAGGATATCTCTCCACCATCCTCAACTCGATATCCTCGATCAGTGGCATCTCACAGAATGTTTTTTAAAGCATCAGAATATCGGGATATTTTGATCTTCTTTGGACCTGTTGTTTTCCGTGGAATTCTTGCAACACTTTACTACAATCACTTCCTTCTACTAAGTGAAGCTATTTTCATTTTGTTAATGGAATCCATATCAGTTGAACAGATTGATCATGCAGAAAAACTACTGTTGAACTTTTGTTCTCAAATGGCTAATCTCTATGGTGAGCGGTACGAAACTGCAAATGTACATCTTCTCGTGCACCTAGCAGACAGTGTCAGGGCTCTTGGTCCATTATGGACTCATTCATGTTTCCATTTTGAGGACAAGAATGGCTATTTGTTAAGGCTCATACATGGCACTCAAAATATACCTATGCAGATCGTCCATGCAGTCAAAATTGTGCAGTCTATTCCTGTTATTTCACAAACCATAAAGCCAGGGAATGCCATAGCTGAATTGTACACACAGATGACTAAAGATGATAGTTTATGTCAAGATAACAATAATTTGTCTAGGACTAAACTATATGGAGCATCTAGTGAACTTCAACTGGACACAGTTCACCTTTCTACATTGGAAAGACTTACTGGCTACTGCATCAATTCTAAAACAGTAAGGATATTTCACAGGGCCCAAGTTAAGAGAAATTATCTCACGTCAAAACACTATGGGAAAGGCAAGAGAAGGAACAATTTTACAGTAGTTTTTTCTAGTGAAGGACAAACAAAGTATGGACAGATTGAATTCTTCTTTACCTCAGAACAGTCATGTACCAAATGGGCCCTTGTTCATGAATTCAAAGTTGCAGGTTTTTCTTTGCTGCAAGATAGTGTAACAAATGGTACATGTAATCATGTAGTTCCCCTATTGGAAACCTCTGCCAATACAATCGTTTCCTTGGATCATATATTGGGTAAAGTTGTTTTCCTTGACTTGACATTTATACCTGGCATTATGTTTGCAGCTCATTTGCCAAACACACTTGAAAGGTTTTAACCCAAATAATTTAAAAGAAGCCAAAAATCTAATGGTTGATTATTGAAATAACATGCTCTGAAAATGCACAACTTGTTCAAGAAATCAACAAATTTTGTTCAACATTACATAAATATATGTCACAAATAAAGGATTTGCCTGAATTAATTATTTTGTCACATTTTTGCAAGAGATAAATTGAGATATGATTGAGGTGTAATATTAAAGTGTGTCATGTTGAGACTCATTTGAGAGCTTCCGCTACTTTCATTTTTCTTTTTTGCTGAGGTGCTATAAAGGAGACAACTGTAAGAGAATCTGAGAACTCAAATAGTGAGCAATGAAAGACAGAACCATATATATTTCTCACTGAGACATAACTGAGATAGTGCTTCCAAGTAAGGATACCAAATTCAGACATATTTGAAATCGGCACAATATGTCTCATTTTTCTCTTAGCTGAGATCAAAAAAAAGAGACAGCTGTGAGAATATTTAGAGAGCTCGCACAATGCTTACTCTAAGACTTATTTCTCAGGAGAAAAATTTGAGAAGAATGAGAAAACCACTTTGGTCTCGATTGGTGCTCATTTATATCTAGGAGATGGAAATGTGACATAAAGGAGATCTCATCTTCAATTTTGCTTTGCTATGGGTAAACTCTTTGTTTAGTCTAGCGACAGATCACCATGGCAGTAGATTTGTTTGTTGTGCATCCCTAAAATGAGCCCAGGGTGCTCCAACACTAAAACATTATTAGTTCTACCTGCTACATGTGCTAACCTGAAAAAAAAAAAACACCCAGGAGTGATCCCAGGCCCCCCGTGGCAAGTCTTCATGCCTCCCCTGGGGGGCCCGCCCCACAGTTTGAGAAACTCTGGTGTAGTGAGTAGTGTATGGTATTGCAGATATGTTGAACATGTCAGGCAGCTGGTCATGACCGTATGTTGGTTACACAGACACACACGCAGGCGCTGAACATAATGACAGACCACTTGTTTTGTGCGGACTCATCTTCCAGGGTGGACTGATGACTATATTTTGCACTGGAGGAAATAAGGTATTTAAATGGCCCTAAAACTCTAAAGAGCGTCGGCTAATGTCACTTGAACAGTACGGCATTTATCTCAGGAGGTGTCATCTGTAGAGCGGGGTCAGGACCGCTGTAACGCAGTGGCTGATGAGGTTATAGCACTTGGAGATGGAGTGTGTTCAGTTGAGTCTGTCACTTCAATTGGTTCTAAAGGGCCGATCTGTGTGAATAACACTCACTTTGAAAATGACTGTTCATTCAGATCATTCTGACAATAACTGTCTGATATACATATAAATGTCCCTACCTAAAAAGTTCACTTCAATTCACCCCCTGGGAAACATAGATAACTGTATGAAAAGGATGTCCTTTATCTGACTCTATGAGCGATCTCACAGAAAACTGAAACCTAGTGGTTGAGATACAGGAATTCACTACCCAATTTCAAGGTAATGCATCTAATATTTATTATTTTATTTGTTTGCACATCATAAACAGCAAGAGAAAAAATTAAAAAACAATTTTCATGCAAGTAACACCAGTGTGCAGGAGAGGATAGAAGCCAAAAAAGGCTTCTGTAAATACCTACCTGGAAATGAGCAATACATAGGAAAAAAAGATTAAAAAAATACAATATAACTGCAATAACAGTCTAAAGCACAGGTGTCAAACATGCGGCTCAGGGGCCAAATCCGGCCCACCAAAGGGTCCAATCCGGCCCGCGGGATGAATTTGTGAAATGGAAAAATTACACTGAAGATATTAATCAATGGTATCAAAATTATTTTAATTTAGGTTCCAAATACAGTCCAATTAGATTTCAAGTGGGTCAGACCAGTAAAATATTATCATAATAACTTTTAAATAATGACAACCCCACATGTTCTCTTTGTTTTTTTGGTGTAAAAAAAAAGTAAAATGACATGAAAATGTTTACATTACCAAACTATACTTTTACAAAAAATGTGAATAACCTGAACAAATATGAACAAACGGAAATGTCTTAAGAAAAGTAGATGTTGTTTATGTAGCTTAAAGACATGACTAAAGTCACCTTTTACTACATATTTCATGTTTAACTTTATTCTTCAGTTAAAGGAGTGAGTGAGCAATAGAGGGTATGCACATACGTCACCCCCCCCCCCCCAGGCCACGCCCCTCTAAGTCAGACTGAATGGTAAAAACCAACCTGCTCAACATGACGGAGTATAGCAATGAACACAGCCAGACCGGGAAAATGTGAAATATGAAATTAAATGAAGGACAAGTGGACTGGACATGGATCTGTACGAGCTACCAAAGAACAAGTGGTCCATGAACACTGACGTGGACACAAATGGAGGATCCTGACCTGATCCAGGGTGGAGGGGATCAGCGCTATTTTTACCTGAAACAAATAGACATGGTTTCATCATTACTGACAACCAGGGTCCAAACCTAGGGCCCAGAAACAGCTGATCCAAAGTGCATTTCCAGTAGACCGTGGACTGACCCCAGTGAATATATGCAGGATCTACTGGGACTGAGGAGATTTACTGAGTCTAGTTCAGATCCAGTACTTTATCCAACACAGATACTACTGTGGACCAGCAGGGTATGACTTTATTCTGGTAAATTATGATATTTTCCCACCTGTTTTTAAATTATGACATTATTCTTGTAATATTATGGCTTTATTGTCGGAATATGACGACTTTAATCTCATAAATGAATGACGTCTTTGGTAAATTATGAGGTTTTTTTTTAGTAACTACGACTTTATTCTCATAACTGTCATTCTTTTTGTATTCGACTTTATTATCATAAAATTACAAGTTTTATATCGGTATTTTATGTCTTTATTCTCGTGGTGACAAGTGTTTTTATTTTCTTATATGGCTCTAATACACTGTCGTAGCTTTATTCTCCAGTTCCCCCGTATTTGTAAAACTAGGTTAGCCTCAGTTTAAGTTAGTTTACTAATCATGTAGGAGCACAAGGTTCAGAATCACAAAATGAAGACAAAAACCATGAAAGATCTGATCATGAAACCAAGTGCTTTACTAAGAAGTAACGATAGCCACAACAATACGTCATTTAAGGTATAATTTTACCCAAAAAATGTTACCTGACACCAAATGGGAACCACAAATCTCTTTTCTTTGTCTTTCGGTGTCTGTAAAACAATAGCTCTGACCGCTTTTCAAACCTGTTCATACAATCAATTACACAACAGCTCTTCCCATTTTTTATTGAATATTGTTCTTCAGTTTAGACAGTATTGAAGTCAACGCTGTCACTCATCTCCCTCTTTCTGCCACTCAGTGGGCGGAACCACAGTGACTTCCACTAGTGGTGACATCACGTGCATACCCTCTACTGCAGGGGTGTCAAACTCAGATCCTCGAGGGCCGGTATCCTGCATGTTTTAGATGTATCCCTCTTCCAACACACCTGATTCAAATGATAAGCCTATCACCAAGCTCTGCAGAAGCCTGATAACGACTGTCAGGTGTGCTGGAAGAGGGAAACATCTAAAACATGCAGGATACCGGCCCCCGAGGATCTGAGTTTGACACCCCTGCTCTACTGTAATCAAATACACTATTTGAGAAATTCAACACATTTCTAATCACAGTCTGCCAACTGTCCATTCTGTGCATGAGCTGAAAAATACATAGCCATGTGATCTGTAAATGAGAAAAAACAAACCAGTTTGGACCCACAGACTGTACATAAAGATGGACACCATGATAGTCCTCTGAAGCTGAAGCCAAAACCACCATAAACCCTGCACCCTCTGCGATAGTCAAAAACACAATGTAATAAAAATGAGGTTTTCATTTTGCCAAAGGTGATTTTGGAAGTTTTAGGTAGATTTCATGAGATTGATTTTGTGGTCATATGATCATCTTTAGTGGTTGGGGACCAATCAGGATGCGGCATCCCTGTTTCTACTGTGCAGATTCTGGCTCCAGTCAGCCCATCAGTCAGCTCCTGTAATTGCTGGAATTCAATTTTCAGCAGTGTCAGGAAACAACATTATGGTGTCCATTTAGTCCATATAGGAACATACCTTCTGCCATTGACTGGTTGGGCTCAAGCCGATCAATAACAGAGCGTGTTGGGGCTGGAGCTTCAGAAAAAAAAAACACTGAGGGGGAATTCAAATCATGGCTTCATGAGAAAACTGGATGCCAGACTCCAACAAAGCAACAGTTGAAAAGCTGATATTAACCCTTTCATGCATGACGTCCACATTTATGGACACATAGTTTAACCCATAAAGACCCAGTGTTACTTTTATGACACTTACCTAATGATTTTTTCTCTATTTTTCACCTTTATTAAATGATTTATCACCATTTATCCTAATACTATCCTCTGTATTTTGTGTTTTTTCCATGAAAAGCATGTGTTTTCTTGTATTTAACCCTTTCATGCATGATGTCCACATTTATGGACATATAGTTTAACCCATAAAGACCCAGTGTTACTTTAGTGTCAGTTCCCAAATGAATTTTTCTCAGTATTTAACATTTCTTAAGTGATTTATCACCATTTATTGTAATATTGTCTTTATTTAGCTTTTTTTTTCAGTGACAACCAGGTATTTTCCTGTATTTAATTTACTGTTCATGTAGATGTTCATAAAAGCTCAGAGTAAAGTTGAGGGTTATTATATCAGAAAGAGAGCAAACTGAAGAAAAAGTGACTTTGTGTGTAAAATATATCATTAACTGAACATAAACCCAGTGTGTCCATCCACTGTCATTGATCCAACTCCATGGGTTTTACTGGTGAATCAATGTTGTAGAAGATGACAATGTTTCCATGGTAACTACAGAGCCTCTGAACGTCCAAATGGGTCATATCTGATGACCATGAATAAATAAACAAATACTTTTTTACAAAATCAAAATGCATTTCAACTTTAGGCTAATTTTGAGTAATAAACTCAATCCAAAAAAATCTAGATACTTTTTTTTCATAATTCATACATGACAGGGTTAATGAACAATCTGATGGCTGCAAAGCTTGCTGTAGCTTGTTGTCATACTTCAGTTTTCCTAATGTGTTTTCTATCTGTTATTTACATTATTAGGACTCTAAACAGATGTTATTCTATCGTTAAGGAAGCTAAAGTAATGTGTTCTGTTGTATAAATATGAGATGGGGGTGGGATTTAATAAGTTTTCTTCTTCCCACTCCTTTTTCAGCAGTACATATTGAATTTATTTTGTTATTACTAGTGTACAAGGCAATTGCTATTTTGTCTTGATCACCTTTGTTTATTAATGTATTTGCTCAGCCAGTAGTTCCTTGTACACAAAAGATGTTTGATTTTTTTCTTCTGCTCAAAACCAATAAATGAATGAATGAATGAATGAATATATTGTCTTTTTTGCAGTTGTAGGTGTCTAATCAGCAGTTTTACAGATGTCTATCACATGTGTTTTACTAACTTTATAGATATATATAGATCACATGAGATTTTTTCCACTGCAGTACTGGAAATGACCACTGTAAGTCTGAATGGTGGCACATTTCACAGTTCTCTTAATCCGTTGATGGTTCAAATATCTATATTCTTTTTCAGGAATCGCTAACTTTTAAGTCAAGGATAAACCACAGCCATTCAGATTTGTACTTTATAAACCTTAAATGTAGAAAACGTATACATTCTCCGTCACAGCTCTTCGCCTATGAACACTCAGGCCAGGGTGTCATATTCTGACATATAGGGTTGTACAAAAAAGTCTAGAGGATGCTGTGGTCACAGTTCAGTAAAAACTACTTGGTGAGGGTTCCAAAATAAGGGTCACGGGAAGGGATAAAATAAGTAAGAAAGAGAGGAAGTGCACAAATAATCTTCAACCACAACCACGTTGTAGTACGGTTTTTGCTACTTATCAACATTGCTGGTTCATGTTACTCGTTTCCAACTTAGGACTTTCACTGACTTCTGTTAAAGATTTATGTTAAAGGCTGTTGTGTACGTGGCTGAAAGGTCCTTTAATGTTCAAGTAGTTATAGCCCAAAGAATATACTTATCTATTAAAAACACTGATTGATTAATAGATACCTTGGATGCTTGGGGGCTCTCTAAACCCCTAAAGTCTGTGCCAATATGTGTGGTCTATGTTAAAATACTTCACTGTTAAATGACAACTTTGATTTGTTATTGGTAAAGAAAATTCTGTGGCTCAGTGACATCATAAATAATCCTCTGTGAAGCATGAATCTCTGTGCACAATTTCAAGGCATGTTGTCCAAGAGTTGTTGACATGTACTCAGTCCAAGGTAATAATAGTGTTAGATTTTTAATTATAGTTTAGTTTTAACTTTTTTTTCGCTCTAACTCAGTCAGTTTTAATTCGTTTTTAGAACAGGTTTCCGAGTTTTTATTAGTTTTCGTTATTTTCTAAATGCTTAGTTTTAGTTTTTTCATATCTTTTATCTTCTTCACTGCCGTATTCAAACTAAGCCCAGACAGAACTCTGCTGCTTTCTCCCAACTTTAGTCTCCATGTTTCCAGGTAGAGTGGGGACCAGAAGACGACTGGAAACGACAAGTGATGAGAAGTGACGGACCGTTAAATGTCATATGGTGCCAGCAACTAAAATTGCTTGAGGGAAATAAATTGATTTCATATCAATCCAACATTGACAAAGACGAAAACGAAGGGAATTTTATCCAGAATTTTTATACATTTTAGTTAAGCAAACAATACAGTTTCAGTTAGTTATCTTTATTTCTTTTAATTATAGTTTTTATTTATTTCAGTTAACGAAAATGTTTTTCGGCTAAAATTTATTTAGGGGGTCAAATGAGTGGCCATTTTTGTCAAAAAAAAAGTTGTAAGAAATGCATAGAACTGTGTTGAAATAATGCTAATCCATTTGTGCACAGACTACTGATATTATTTGACAGTGGAAGCTCTATTTTCAGAAATATTGGATTTTGAATAGCACGTGTATGTGAAAACTTTTGCTGGTGGAAGGACGTGACATTACCCATGATGCTCTGGTCAGTACCAGTACTTTATTAGTAATAAACTTATATACTTACTGTTGCTAATTCTCCTCTTCTTCATAAATGTTAGTATTGTGGATCTAAAACAATAACAGCTCAACAAAAACACTAAATGTGTCAGTGGACGGATGTGACATGGTTGTTGTGGATCCCATCATACTGATGCTCTGCAGCCATGTCACCGTTTCCACTAATGATCCCTGTGCAAAAACTAGGATCAGAATTATTTATTGTATAGTTTATCATCATACTAAAGAGGAAAGAATATAGAATTGTTATGTCTTCATAAAAATGCTTATTATTAGAAAACTGTTGATTTAAAAAGTGACGTGTGACATTCTTAATGTATGTATTGGCGAAACATAAGCAGGATGGATCAGCACCATACTCCATACTGAACCTGTAAAAATAAAACATGTGATATGTAGGAGAGAATCTTGTAAGAAAAACTAGGGAATCTAAAAGAATAGAACATTTGTTTTTCAGGTAAATTCAGTTCAAATATAACTTGGCCATTTGTGACATGAAAATATAGCATTAATTGTGATGAAATTGGACATTTTTGAGCTGAAAACATAGTTCATATGAGCATCAACATGTTGAACAGAACTGAAATCCTGTCAATTTGCAGAACTTGCATTTACCAAAACAAAGTTCCTTTGGGGATTCACTTAGATTGATTTCTTATGCACAAAGACAGAAATAAGACCTATAAGCAAATTTTAGCCGTTTCACAATTCTAGTTTTCGTCATTTCGTTAGTTCTCATTAACGATAATAACCTTGTCTCAGTCTGGAATTATCCAAAACATCAGACTACAGTTTTTACTGCAGATCATGACAGAAATGAGGTGCAACCTGGTGCATGCAACAGCCTGAGACAGGACTGAAACCAGTTAACCAATCTGTGAAAAATAACCAGCAGCCTGTAAACACATTCTCCAGCAGAGGTAAATCTATTGTTTCCTTTTCCCTCTCATAACCAGACGTAAACCCTGCAGCTGAAATGTGCTGACCTGTAAAATCCCAGCTGTGGGCCCTGCGGTGCCCGACACAAACTGGGTCTTTCCCATTGAAACTCAACGCCCAGGGTAACATGCCATGTTTTGCTGCAGGAAACCAAAGAATGTTTGACTGCTGAGCCTGGCGTCTGATGGCAGACTGTATCCGTTTGAAGTGTTCCCCTTCCAAGGCTGTGGCCAAAGTAAATAAAAGCAGACCGCTCTCTCGACCTCCATCAAACACATCACTCAGAAACAGCTGTTACCATTTAGCTGGAAAAACCACCGACATTCCTCCTCAGCGAATGTATGTGGGACATGTGAGATAGCAATCAGTGCACGCATTCTTTGAGTGCGGTTACACTCACAATTTCTTCCCCTTCCAAGTGTAAACAGACTGGGCGGACACTGTGACCAGGTTAGAGTTATGACCTCAGAATATTGTTGTGTTGTTTTAAACATTTCTACTCTGTGATTATCCTCTGGTTTGTTTTGTTTTCAGACAGGAATTTGTGTAATTTTCAGAATGGCTGCGTACAGTTTGAATGTTTATCATTATTTACTGTACATTGAGAACATCACACTGCCGGCCCTCCCAGGAACCTCCTCTCCTAAACTCAAACAACAAATCACCCCGTTGCTATTTGATGGTGTTGGCCTGGCAGATGTACTGACATACAGGGCAGACAACAATAGGGTTATTAATATTTACCCAATGTCCTCTTCAACCTCCCATGAATCAAATTTAAACAATTTATATGTTACTTACATTAAAATGTGTAAATAACTGAGGTTATTTTCTAACTATGTATATTAACATACTCGTAAGGACACTTTCCCAAACAAAAATCCACATGCTACAAGAGTAAGTAATATTTTAACAAAAACTCTTTTCTGAAGTTGCACGTTTACAAGAAAAAAAATGACAAAACTAAAGTTCACTCATATGTGTTGAATATTCTTGCATCATAACAAGACATCTTGAGGTCTTGCTGAAAATATGGCTCATGAGGCCTCATCTACACTGTAAAAAAACCCCCAAAAAACTAAAAAAACAGTAGTATTCCGGCAGCAGGGGTGCCGAAAAAATATTGTAAAATAACGGAAAATAACCATCTCATAAAAATATGGTAATTTTCCATAATTAAAATACAGTTTCTTGCCCTAACTTTACATGAGATTTTGCATATATTTCTGACTTTTTTATGTTTAATACAGAATATTTACATGTATTAAAACAATCAAATTACATATATATATATATTTGTATATGTATATATATATATATATATATATATATATATATATATATATATATATATATATATATATATATATGTATACACACACATACATACATACACATAATTTTCAATGAGACTCAGTTGTAAAATCCACTGATAAAAACTGTATTTGGACAGTTTATCAGTGCTTATACATGTTATACATTTGCAAAAAATACATTTATTCAACATTTTTGTTGTGAAACCTCCTGTAATTACACAAGATATTTGTCAGTTAACAAACAAGTCTTGTTAAACTTACAGAACAAATACCTCTTTTACAGTTAATTGTCAGTAATTTTATCTTGTTTTATTTATTTATTTATTTATTTTTTTACAGTATTAAACTTTAAATTAACAGTTTAATCTCATAAATAGAAAAGAAATATTTGTGAAATGATGATACATTTGCAAATGTATTTTAACTGTATTTTTCTGAGAAAAAACAACAAATTTCTTTTAAAAAATGGAAATTTTATGGTTATTCACAGTTATAGTTTTTTCATGATATTTTACATTTGACGTGTAAAAATCACAGTCTATTTTTGTAATTTCATTGATGTTTTCCTGTATCTTGAAAATACAGGAAAAATCTGGAAAAGAAACAGTGAAAATTCTGTTAAATTACAGATTTTTTTTTTTCACTCTACTTTGACCTTTTTCCACCAAAATCTCATCACGTTGTTCTTCTTCCAAGATGTAGATATTCACTGAAGATATTGCGGAGATAAAAATGGACAGACTTGACATTGCAGTGACCATTGGCTGCTGAAATCTTTTCAGTTTAATGGTGAGTCCAACTGATCTGAAGATATTTATGGCTAAAGATGAAAGGTTCCTATTTGGCTTGTTTAACTGTTGATGCTAACTGGTGGTTAATTAGCTAAGGCTTCATCACATGTTTCACTGAGAGCCAATTGCACCAGTTCCCTGATGGCACCGAACGTGACAGTTCGTTTGGGGTTCATCAGCAGAGTGGGAATGTGTTGACTTTACATCTGTAAATGGATGCAGATCAGTCCTGGGTTCATCTACATTCTGTCCATCCATGGGAGTGGGTTTCTCCTTCACTGTGGTTCTCTCTCTTTTCTCACTGGGTGTTTGGAGTTTTTCCTTGCCGAGAAGGAGGGTCTAAGGATGGGGGATGCCCGGGACACTGGCCCATTTCCTTCATCCACTGTTTATTTGACTGTTGTTTATTTTCATATTCAACTGATTCTGTAAAGCCCTGTGAGGCAACCTTGTTGTGATATCGGGCTGTATAAATAAAACTGAATTGAACTGAATTGAACTTTTAGCTCTGGTTTTGATATAAAGACGAAAAGTGACGTCACACTGTAGAGCTGTTGTAACATGTTTCAACTGCTCAAACTCCCAGCTATCTCCCAACTGCTAATTTAGTAGATGTAAGATTTCATCAGGTGGTTTTCTAATCTGCTAGTCTATGAAAAAGATGGTGCAGATCATCACAGAGGTCATCTGGTTGTTATGGAACCAACTGTTTTCACAAAATAGTTGTTTATTCAGTCAAATGAGCCCGATGATACCAATTTAGTACTTTTGTTGCTAGATTTAAAAACTTTTCAGACTACCCTTGCAACTTTCTTTCATAAAGGATCTAGCAGAAAATTTAGCTACTTTGTAAATTTATTTTGAAACTTTTTGCAACTTTTGAAAAGTGACTGAAATGCAAAAACACACACATTTTTCCTCTAAATGACACCAAATGATTTCCTGTGTCCCAGTCGTATAAACCCACGGTCTGTCTGTAGATGGAAAAGTCAGTGTTTCACACTTAGACACTTTGTTGGTATACTTAGTGATTTTTCAGACCCCTCTAGAGACTCTTTATCAAAAAAGTGACTAGTGACAAATCTATCCCCTTTTTCTGGTGTTATTGGAGACTGACGTGAAAACATGTAGCGTTGTTTGTCTAAAACAAATCACTGAATCTAAATCAGTCCCACTGACATTGACAGTTTTCTCTATTGTCTCTTTTTGGTCCACTTAGATCGTTAATGTAGACTGAAAATTAAAAATGTTCTGGTTAAAAATGTTCATGTTTTACTGTGACTTGTTGTAGTCTCCTAAGTGGACCGTAAGGTTAAAAACCAAACCAAACTGAAGAAAATGAAGATAACAACTAACTAACTAACTAACTAACTAACTAACTAACTAACTAACTAACTAACTAACCAACTAACCTAAGTAAGTTTCCCCTCCAGAGTGTCTCTTTTGGGTCACTTTAGTCGGTCCCCAAGCCCGGATAAAGGAGGACGGTTTGAATTGGGACATTAAACAAAACAAGAATTGACAGAGTATAATTCATTTGTAGTTTTAAACATATTCAGGGTGTGTTTATACTCACTTTTTGGCTCTAATACAATATTATTCCTTGCCCCTACATCATTCATTACAATTACATGCACATTTATAAGTATGCAAATTACTAGGCCTGTAACGGTACATGTACCGAACCGTTTCGGTACACACCTGTTCGGTTTGGTACACAGCTGTACCGAAATGGCATGAGAAAAAGAAAAAGGAACAAAAGACGTCGTTTGATGCGGAACTTTCCGTGTAAGTTCCACATGGACATATTGAAGGACGTGCACATTGACCCGAAATACGAAATAGCAGCTGATATCAGGTTAAAAAAAAAACAAAAAACAAATATGATGTGAACCTGGAAGGAAGAGACTGAAGACCCTCCGCCATCATTACTGTCCTGTTTGGGATCAGTTCAGGTCCTGGTGAAAGACAACAACAGGGAAAGAGACGTTAATAAGACGGACGTTGTTTACCGCCTATGAACTACGGTAGTTCTAAAACGCTTACACGAGCTCTGTCTGTCTCTGTCTCTCTCTCACACACACTGTATAGCAGAGGAATAGAACCCAGGAGTTGGACGTTGAAAGTATATAAAGTTTCACTTTTGTGTCACGCCAGCGTTAGTTACGTTAGTTATGGACACCCCCACCCCTGCTCCGACCAAAAAAACCCCCAAAACATCCCCCTGACAAATTGCACCCTGCACGCGCATGTACACAAAGTGGCCTAAACAGTTTGTTATCTATCCTAAAATAAATAATTTGGTTAATTTTTTGTTGTCAAAGTTGCTCTTCAGTTTATTTAAAGAGAATACCAGTTTGTCCTCTTGTTAATGTTGCACTTCATGTGGAATTTTTTTGGTAATTTTTTGGAGAATGTGAACTGACAGAACTGTGACTTGATTTTTGTTGTTTGTTTAAAATTACCTGTCAGGGAAAAGTGCAATACTAATGTTTAAAATACATTTAGCAATATAAATAATTAATTTTATTTTCTATTTGATTTATAGCAGCAGAAGTATATTCCTGTTTGTCTATATTTGATTGTGTCCAAAAATTGGGGGAAAAATTTTCAAAAATTCATAAATGTATTAAAGACATTTTGAGGGGTTTTCTTTCTTTCCGTACCAAACTGAAAAAACCAAACCTTGGCTTTCAAAACCAAAAACGTACCAAACCGAAAATTTTGTGTACTGTTACAGGCCTACAAATTAACCCATAAAGACCCAGTGCTACTTTTGTGGCCGTTCCCAAATTAATTTTTCTCTCCATGTAACCTTTCTCAAGTGATTTCTCACTAGGTATTATAATATTATCACCTACATTTGCATTTTTAAGTGAAAATCAGGTATTTTCCTCATAAAAGCTCAGATTGAACTTGAGGGTTATCATATCAAAAACAGAGAAAACTGACTTTGTCAGAAAATTATATCATTCACTGAACATAAACCCAGTGTGTCTATTGATCCAACTCCATGGGTTTTACTGGGGAATCAATGTTGTAGAAGATGATGGTGTTTCCACGGTAACTACAGAGCCTGTCAATGTCCAAATGGGTCATATCTGATGACCATGAAAAGATGTATAACTGTATTTTACGCCAATTATTTACATGTATTGATAGGATTATTGGATCAACAGGTATTAAACATCTTAGATCAATCGATGGTTTCGGTCACCGGTGGATGTTTGGGTCTTTATCGGTTAGGTGATGATGTCATTTATGAACTTCTAATGACTTTTAGGACAGACAACAGATACTTTTGTTACTGAGGAGTTGGAAACACTAACTGAGCCACTTCTCCCATTCAGACAGATCCCAGTCTGGTCTCTCTTTGTAGACACTGTTGTGCCTACAGAATCTTTAGTCTTCAGTTATATAATCACTAACACTGAGCCAAATTCTTTGACATTCTGGTGAGCTGTTCCAGTGACACCCAACTAAACCCATCTCTGGTACCTTTTCCAAACCATAACCAAGTGGTGCAATCGCCTAAACCCTGCCGTACAAATTTGATGCTTACAGGAGAATTTCAGAGACTGATTTGTTAGTCTCTTCCATTGTTTCTAGAGGTTTATTTTAGTGGTTACATTACATTTTTTCAGTCTTGTTTGCTATTGGGCATAGCATAATTTCACAGTGTCAGATTATGTGCCTCTACTATCCCAGACTGAATTCAGGACTATTGTGTGTCTGATGTTTTGCTGGTTTTCCTTGTTTGTAGTTGTTCTTGACTTTACTTTGTAACTCCCTCTGGGTTTATATGAGCTTTCATGTACTGTCGTCTGGTGTTATCGTTGTCTGTGTGATGGTTTACTGAGTTGTCTCAAACACATTTCATACATTCCATATACTTATTTTTTATTTTATATTCTAGAATTATGACCATAATTAAAAAGTAACACCTATAAAATGTTTGATATTGTATTTTAATAAGCTTCTAGAGCATTAAAGATGAATCCTTACATATAAAATAGTGTTATATTTGACTAGGGACTAGACTGCAGAAAAGAATACAGGACACAAAATACAGATTTTAAAGGAATGGAAAGGAAATCAGAAGACTGAACCTATAATAATTGATAAGTAGAAGTATAATTACATAAAATGAAGGTTTCCAGGCAAGAGTAATCCATGAGGCTTATACTGTGCAGAGGGAAATAAATCTTTTAAGACTATCAAACTGCATGTTCTGAGTTTATAGTTTAAAATGCATTCCAGACATTTCAGATAATTGCACGTCACAATTTGACAAATTCACTATAGTACAATTGTGTATTTTCAACATAAGTCATGAAAGTGAAAGGGAGAGGTCCTGTTTAACGAACCGCATAACGTCACACAGCGTGCATCTGTCCAATCAGATAAATGCTGATAAGTATCGACTCAGAACAGATGGATGAGGTTTATGGAAGTAACTGATGATTTAGGATACTTGGAGGACTCTCCCAAACAAGTACTGAGTGCAGAGGGCTTCATAAACTACACTAAAGTCCTACTCTGAGGTGTTTTTGGTCTTCAGTCAATGTTCAGCTCGGTTTTAAGGAGTCGGTCCAAGATGTTGGATAAATGCAAAGTCAGGTTGGGCCTTCGTCGATTCCACTAATTAAAAGCTCTCAAACACAGTCCAGACTAAACTTCACATTCAGGCTAAACTCCAGGTGCAGTTTGTTATAATGCCAAGATGAAAGAAGTTCTAAATGTATTTTCTCTTAAACCAATTTCACAAGTTTAGTGGAATATTTTTTTAATTGCACCATGTTGTTTGACTTCCAGTGCAGGGCATGTACTGATGTGATATGGAAACAGTCTCCTATTTTGCCAGGTGGTGCTTTATGCAAAACTGATAGCCTATGTCTAAGCCTGTTAACTATGTCTACAGCAGTGTTTTTCAACCTTGGGGTCGGGACCCCATGTGGGGTTGCCTGGAATTCAAATGGGGTCACCTGAAGTTTCTAGTAATTGATAAAAATAAAAAAAACTGACTAATAAAAAATATATGGTGAGTTGATAGAGACAATTGCAATACATAAAAAACGTGACAAACTCTGAAGCTGAAACTGAAGCCCTGTGGTTCTGTTTATCTGTCAAATGTTCATTGTGGTCAGTTTCAGATGCTGCAGCTCTTTCATAATTCATCGTTTGAGTTCTTGTTTGTTCAGTATTAATTGTCAGCCTTGTAAATCCAAGCTGGACTGACTGTACATATCCTGACCAAAGAAAATAAAATTCTCACTTTGTGCAGTAATCTACACCTGGCTTTTCTGCCTCCGTCCATAATAATATACATTAAATAGCCTAAATGTCCTCTAAAATTAACATTTTTTTGCAACATACTATAGCAAACTATTACATGATCAAAAACAAATTAATTTTAGCAAAAAAAAAAAACAAACAAAAAAAGACTCCATTTTGAAAGTCTGGGGTCACCAGAAATTTCTAACGTTAAAATGGGGTCAAGAGCCAAAAAAGACTGGGAACCACTGGTCTACGGTCTAATAGTGCCACTAAATCCACTACAGTTACTCCTTTGCAGTGTTAGGACTCCACTGACCAGTCAACAGTCAGCTATAGTCATGTCTGTCCAGATAAATAGACTTTAAGCAGTGAAGGAATGTAATAAACAGTACTGTCTATATATGTATATGATGTTACTATATTGATATGTCCAGTTCCTGTGAGAAACTTACTGTCTGAACTTAGAGATTGTTTTAACCCTTAAAGACCCAAAACTATTCTTGTCACAACTTCCAAATTTTTGTTTTTTCCCAAGTGATTTATCACCATTTCTGATAGTATTATTACCTCCGCCAAGGAGGTTATGTTTTTGCCAGGGTTTGTTTGTTTGTTTGTTTGTTTGTTTGTTTGTCTGTCCGTTAGTGTGCAACATAACTCAAAAAGTTATGGACAGATTTTGATGAAATTTTCAGGGTTTGTTGGAAATGGGATAAGGAAGAAATTAAATTTTGGTGGTGATTGGGGGTGGGGGGGCCCACGGGGGGGCCACTGATCAGCCTTGGCGGAGGTCTGCGCTCTCCGAGTGCTTCTAGTTATTCTCTGCATTTTGCATTTTTCTGCAAAAATCAGGTATTTGCTGTATTTCATTCACTGATCATGTAGATGTTCATAAAAGCTCAGAGTAAATTCAAAGTTTATTATAAATCATATAAGAATAAATGAGGAAAAAGTGACTTTTTCAACAAAATATACCATTACCTGAACATAAACCAAGTGTCTCAGTCCACTGTCATTGATCAAACTCTGAACCTCCAGAGGGTCAACGGGTCATATCTGATGACCATGAAAAGATGACATTTTTGATCAGTAGTTGGTTTTGGTTGGCAGTGGATATTTGGGTCTTTATGGGTTAAACAAAATGTATGGTGTTGAATAATGGACAGACAATGTTTTTGTACTTTTTTTTTTCTTTTTCTTTCTTTCTTTTTTTTTTTTTTTTTTTTTTACAGAATATTAAAAGTTAAAGGTTAACTCAATTTATTATCCCTGTAGGGAAACTGGATCTGCATTTTACCCATTTTGCTACATACAAAGCCCCTAGCATTAGCATTGCTGATTAGCATTAGCATATTAGGAGCCATGAGTTACTACTGAATAAACTGAGGAACCAACTCCAGATCTTCATCAGTACCTTTCAAGGATACTGACAGGAGAATTACCATACATATACCTACATATATCTGTTTCTGATATTGGATGAAACCAATGGACTCAGATGACCCCCAGTGTGGACAGAACAGGTAAAGTCAACACAGAAAGGACCCAGAACCTTCTGAGTATGAGGCAGAAGTACTAACCACTACACCACTGCACCAACCAAGCACAGGTTCGGTCTACGTCATGACATCACAGTGAAGCTGACCTTTGACCTTTACAAAAATTATATCATTGTATCATTTGATCCTATCACAGATGTGTCTAAAATTCTCAGGAGCAGCATCTGAAGTCACGTGTTTTGTCCAGAAACACACTTTATGAAGTCACAGTGACTTTTTACCTTTCACTGTTGAGTTCAAGTGAACGTTTGGACCAACTTTGAAAAATCTTGTCAAGATGTGCAGGTGATATCACATTCCCAAAACTGAAGCTGACCTTTGCTTTTCAGACAGAAAATGTCCTTGTTTTGACCAATTACATCAGTGGTTCCAACCTTTTTGTAGCTCGTGACCCCATTTTAACATCACAAATTTCTATCGACCCCAGACATTCAAAACAGAGACTTTTTTTTTTTTTTTTTGCTAAAATGTATTTGTTTTTGATCATGTAATAGTTTGCTATACTATGTTACAAATAAACATTAATTTTAGATGACATTTAGGCTTTTTAATTCTGTTTTCCTTGGTCAGGATATGTACAGCCTTGTATTTACAAAGCTGACAATTAATACTGAACAAACAAGAATTCAAACTGAATTATGAAAGAGCTGCAGCATCTGAAACCGACCACAATGAACATTTGAAAGATAAACAGAACCACAGTGCTTCAGTTTCAGCTTCACAGTTTGCTGTTTATGGATTGGGATTGTGTTTGTCAACATATATTTTTTATTAGGAAGTTGTATTAATTTTTTTCAATTACTAGAAATTTCAGGCAACCCCATTTGAATTCCAGGCAATGCCATGTGGGGACCCGACCCCAAGGTTGAAAAACACTGAATTACACATTTAATCATTCCTTCATAATTACTGTAAGGATTATTCAGTTCAAATGTTTCTGTTGTAGTAACCCAATTCTAATCAGTTCATCCTTGAGTTCAAGTGAACATTGAATGAAATTTTACAAAGTCATAAATGAGAATGAGAATGGATCAAAGGGTAACCTGATAAAATATCTCCAACTGCAGCTGTTTACAGTGTGGATGGTTAAAAGTTTTAAACCACTGCTGTGATGTCAAATATTACAACCTTAACAATAATTTGTGGCTTAAAAAATAGACTTATGTTTAAGATCATCATTTCATCTTATTTATAATACATGCTGTGCATCCTTAATCACTAGGTTATAAATTGGGATGCACCGATTCCGATACCAGTATCGGGCATCGCCTCTGATACTCAGTGTGTGTACTTGTACTTGTACTCGTAAAGTTATCCGATACAACTGCACCGATACCACTTATGGCTGCGTGACATTCACAGTTCAGTGCAGCAGGTACACAGTGGTGGAATAATGTGTGGGGAGTGTGAAGAGTGTGGAGATTTTTAAAAATAAATGACGGTGATAAAAGTAACGCTGACTGACAGTAACGTTAAAGTCACAGACGGATACAGACAGAGCACTCTGTCTGTCCTCTGTGTACATTCCATCCGTTTTCCAGGTGCTGGTGGATGCGTACTCAGATGGAGAATACCAGCGGGAACCGTGGAGGCAGAGGATCTGTTCAAAGAGTGACTGTGTGAGTTAGAGAAAAACTACCGACACATTTATGACAACTACCCAGGGCTGGGCCAGTTTCAGTCCTACTTATAATACTATGGGGGTACGGAGCAGTGCGGACCATGCTACCCGCAGGAGTGAAAATGAAACTTATCGCTCATTTATCTTTTCTCTACCTCCTGAAGCTCAGCTTTTAAACCTTACCAGCGAAAACGCTGCAACATTAGTATTTGTAGTGTTATGAAATATTATTTTAATTTAGATAGTTGAAGAATCCGGACTATTCTTGGAGCTTCCAACAAAAGAACACGTTAACAGTCACCCCTGTCATCTACATGTTTATTATTACTGACTTCTTCTTCTCAAAAAACTTTGCTCTTCTTCGTGGTATTTGTCCAGTATGGTTAATTCAGAGCGGCGCCCCCTGGTGGATTAATTGAGAAACGCTCATTCCAACACATTAAATGTCAGTAGCAGCACTTTGTTCCAGTCAGACTAATGACAATGACAATAAAGCACATTTACAAAAGGAACTAAGAACTGGAATGGGATTATTAACCCTTTCATGCATGAATTATGACAACCTTGGCCAATATATTTTTCCTGAGTGTTTTTATTCCTCTATAGGCATGAAAAAAACAATGCAATCAAGTTTTTTTTTTTTTTTTTTTTTTTTTAAGATGTTACAAAAATGCCCACTCAGCCGGACACCATGCGTTAAATTTTTGAAGCAAAGAAACATGAATTAAAAACTAATATCAGAAAGTGATAAGGAAAACTGTGCAATACAAACACTTATCATTTACTTTATTGAGATAATATGCAAAAAAACAAAAAAAACAAAACTTACTTACATACTGTTAATTACAGTCTAATAACAATTAGCAATTGATTTACACTCAAACATGTTATTGCAAATCAGGTTTATCAAGAACAGCATAGTTACAGTAATAGTATGAATGTCAGTGTATGGGATGATGCATGAGTGTCCTCTGTGTTGGCTGATACGGAACTAAAACAACAAAACCCATGAATATACAAGAGAACAGCTGGAGAAGAACTGTCCACTGGAGTGATCAGTATGCATGAAAGGGTTAAGTACTCGTATCGGTACTTGGTATCAGCAAGTACTCAAATGTAAGTAGTTGTACTTGTACTCGGTCTGGAAAAAAGTGGTATCGGTGCATCCCTAGTTATAAATATCGATTATCCAAGTATTTATGGCATTCACATTAGCTCTGAGAAAAATGAAAGCTAGCATGACTGTTCAGCATTAAGAAACAAATGATGTGACTGTAATAACTGATTAAATGTCTGGCTTAAAAACCATATCTCTGAGCTGACTCCTTTTTTCTTCTTTAATCAAAGACCCACAGAGGAAGCAGCCTCTCACAAACTTCCTACTTCCCTCTTTACTTTACCTTCTGAGGCCATTTAAATGTCAAACTGATCTCATCCAAGCATATTGGACTTTCAACATCCATTGTAAGTGTATTTGATGAACAGAGGGTAGACACAAAAAAAAAAGAAATCCCTTCTTTTGGGAGGACCAGCGGAGCAGAATCCTCACTAATGCAACTTTAATAAAGGGCTTGAGCAGAGGGAGGATGTGTGATGTGTGGCCCTGTCAGCCGATGCTTGGACAGATTTGCTGTCAGACAACTGCTGTGGTTTGGTTGGACAGAGGCGACATCAGAGAACGGCTCAAGATCACCCTCAGACTTTGGAGCATGCAGAGTTATTGCAGATTTAAGGATGTCATACTCATAGAACATCTTTAAAAAATATGCTGGACAAGATTATCTGTGTTGGTGCGATGTCACTAGATTTGAAGGTGGCATTTGACACTGTCCTTCATGATCAATCATCTTCTGTTTAAATTAACATTAAAAATTTTCTGCACATCCCTCGGTGGCTCCACTTTGGAGATGTGTCCATGGCCTCTTGAAGGCTATTCTTAAGTTTAAAATTTGTTTTGACTTTAAGACCATTTATCTCAGCGATTTAGAAGAACTCAAGTGTACTGAGAGTGATAAATGTTTACTGAGATTACTCTTAGTGGCAAGAAGAAGTAAGAAGACTCTGACTAGAAAATGGCTGAAAAGAGACATACCCACAATAAATGACTGGATTGATGTAGTGTACAATATGTATGTCATGGAGAGAATCACATTTAATTTAAGATGTAAAACTGATATTTTTACTGAAAATTGGTCAAAGTGGCTCACTTATATTGTAACTGTGAGACCGGACTTTGTAAAATTTCAAAGGATCCTCAAACTTTACTGTAAAAGAAAAAAATAATATGGGTATACGAGTATATTGATGCATGTGTGTGATGTACAGTATATGTGGACTAGATGCTGCTCTAAGGCTGGACTCTCCCCCCTGTTGTTTGTTTGTTTTGAATTGTTTTGTTTGTTTTGTTATGGGGCGGCCATGGCTCAGTCGGTAGAGCGGGTCGTCCAATAACCGAAGGGTTGGCGGTTCGAATCCCGCTCTGTCCTAGTCAGTCCGTTGTGTCCTTGGGCAAGACACTTCACCCTCCTTGCCTCCAGTGCCTCCACTGCAAAATGGCAGCCACGCTTCTGTCAGTCTGCCCCAGGGCAGCTGTGGCTACAGATGTAGTTTACCACCACCAGAGGGAGAATGTGAGAGTGAATGAATAATGGGTCAATAATGTAAAGCACTCTGGGTGTCTAGAAAGGCGCTATATAAATCCAATCCATTATTATTATTTGTTAGTGTAAGTATTTGCTTTATGGTTTTCTCAAAAACAAAATAAAAAGTAAATAAAAAAAAAAAAAAATTCTGCACATTTCATTTTATTGATATGATCATATCTAGCTCACAGGAAACAATGTGTGTCTACTGAAAGTGTTAAATCATATTACCTAGATCAGGGATGCCCAGTCCTGGTCCTCCAGAGCTACTATCCTGCATGTTTTAAACGTTTCCCTCTTCCAGGACACCTGACGGTCGTTATCAGTCTTCTGCAGAGCTTGATGACAGGCTTATCATTTAAATCAGGTGTGTTGGAAGAGGGATACATCTAAAACATGCAGGATAGTAGCTCTGGAGGACCAGGATTGAGCACCCCTGACCTAGATGTTTACGTAGGTATACCACAGGGTTCAATTGTCGGTCCATTGTTGTTTTCTCTGTATATTAATGACCGAACCAAAACTTGTCTTAATGTTGAGTTTCAAATGTATGCTGCTGACACAGTCATTTACACAAGTACAAAAAACATTCAAGATCCATCCTCCACTTTGACATCTACAATGGATCGTGTAAATGAATGGCTTTTTAAATTGCCTGTTAATAAATGTGAAAAAAACTGTATGGTGTTCACAAAACAAGCAATGAACATAAAACGTTCTGGTGTCTTTTTGAGAGGAGTGGAAAAGGAAATTACAAATGACTAAGTATCTAGGTGTGACACTGGATTCAACATTAATTTTAAGAGCCATATCAAAATGGTATCAAATACAGTAACGTTTAGCTGACAGAATTTAAAACAGATTAGGCTGTTTTTAACACTTGCTGCTGCTATAATGTTTTTGCACTCCACGATCCACTCACAAATTGAACTGCATCACAAAATTGGTCCCTAAGCGGTGGTAAATGTAATCAAAAATAATAGAATCACTTCACAAAAAAATCTTTATAAAGTTCTTGATGAAATACTTTCATTTCATCACAGCGACATAAGTATAATCTGCTGAGTTTTGAGAATTTTCCATTTTTTAAATCTGCATGTTTTATTTCAAAGATGCTACATGGACTTGGCTCCTCCCAGTGGTGTCAGAACCAGGGCCTCCTCTAGAGGGCGCTGTGAAGTCCCACACAGAACAACCACTTCTGGACAAAATACACTAACCATGAAAAGAAGTAAATACTGGAACAGTTGACCTATTCAATAAGAGAATGTTCCACATATCCCACTGTCAAAACTCAGCTCAAACAGCAGCAAAAAAAACAAACCCATCCTGTGATAATTTTTAACTTTTAATCTTATAATGTTTGGTATTTTTAATGTTTTGTACTTTTATTGTGTTATTCTTTTAGTGTTCTGTTTGTTAGTTTTAATGGTAATGTTTTCTGTTACCTGCTGAGGAACTACAAATGCAAATGAGCATTTTCACTATGATCCGGCATATTTACATTTGATGTTATTCAATACAAATGTTCATAAAATGTGAAGTGTCCCAAGCAAATAAACTAATAAACTAATTAATTACAGAAAATGTGCTGAATAATGTTTACTGTAACATTTCAAACTATATTCACTAAGAGTCTAATGTAGCATAGACATAACAGAAAACAGGAAAACAAGGAAAAATCATAATCGAAATTAAAAATTTGATCTGAACATTCTGGCTTTCCTGTTAGATTATTTTTCAGAGAGCTGAAGGAAACACAAACATACATATTTATCTTATGGTGCTGCTTGGGACTGTTGCTCTATCTTCGCAGAACAATAATCTATGTGGGAGGGGAGTTTATTTGCAGACTTACTACTGTGTTTACACCAAGTAATGACGCTGTACTTGTGTTTACTTTCCTCATGGAAACAGTTCTCTAGGAAATTGCTTTTTCTTGGACTGAAATTCTCTTTGTCATGTGACATCTTCATGAAACCTTTCCAAATACAGGCCCTTTGGTTCAATTGACAAATGCGTCTATAGTATGACAAACCGCATTAATGACATTGAAGACAATAACTTCATCAAGCACCACTAGAGCTGAAACAATCGACTAATTGAATTTAATCAATTAAAAAAAAATATTCATTTACAATTTTCCTGAATTGAAGCTTCATTTTCTTAATTTTGCTGCTGCTAAACATTGGTTCCAGTATTGTGTTTCACACAGACGCTTATTATGACGCAGATGACACCAGGATCAACACACAGTTGGATGTTAGTTCCATGTTCAGTTGTTCGTCAGATGGATCCAAATGTGTTGAAGACTGTAGTGACATATAGTTTGTACATGTCATTTGACCTGTTTGTTGTTGTCTATATATATATTGACATTTTTTATACTTTTATACTGTTTTTATTGTTATTTTTATATAATATATTATATATTATTAAAGTGTCCTTTCAGTTTATACTTTTTGTGGTTGTTGTTTCAGCTGGGTCTGGAATAATGGACAAGCTGTTTGTCATTTTCAGACATGTCTCCCACATTTTTATAACTTTTTTCATCTGTCTAAATAGTCCTAAAGACTTTCAAGCATGAATTATGAACAAAAAATCTAATTTTTTTTGTAGATTGATTTTATTATTCAAAATTAAGGTAAAGTTGAAATGCATTTTGATTTTTTTTTTTTTTTTTTAGAATGGTTTCATTAAGACTATATTTAACCTCCTGAGACCCAGGAAAGAACAACTTTTGGCTATTTTTAATTAAATAATTGCCCATATTGGAAACCTCATGATGCAACAGTTTTTTTCAGATGCAATTTTTTTTTTAAATTTATGAAATGTCTTTTGTGGTGGAATTTTTTTTGTTTGTTTGTTTTTTTTGTATAAGCTGTGAAACTCTTGTCCACAAAGAAAACCCAGAGCTGAGTCTGAGGAGGTTAATGAGATCACAGAGCAGTCCAAATTCTAAAACTAAGATGATCCTTTTCTTCATTGTATTGCTGGGTGTCTATAGAGACTGCCCCCATGTGGTTTGGAGAATATCGCTTTCTATAGGGTGACCAGGTGCTTTTGAGCAACATGTGGGACAAGGAGTGGTTTGTGTGGGACAACGTGGGACACGTAACCGTAATGCTGGAACAAAGTCTAGATTTTTAAATAATGTCCATCTTATTGTTGAGCTTATAATATGAATAACAACAATTTGTTTTGGTTGCACACAGTATGCATATTTCTGCACTGGGCATTTATTTTTTTGCTTTTTTTGCACAGGTTCCAACAACTTTTTTTTGCTTGTAAAAACAAAACAAAAAATCTACTTGTAAAAAGTCAAAAAGAAACCTCAAGTTTCAAATATTATAATTAAATACTTTAGAGAATCAGCTTATTTTTTTTTATTTGAGTACATGTTCTCAACCCTCAAAGGTGAACTAATCAATGTGCAATAAAAAAAAAGGCAGAACCGACAACAATTAACAGCTGTTTCCACTTCCAGCCAACCTAAAATTACTTGGACCTAAAACCTTTGTGCATCCAAACACAGAACAGTCAAACATTTAGCATTCTAACGCAGTAATAAAACTAGAATAAGATAAAGTAAATATCCTGTGGAATTTTGTCAAAAATAAATATCCACAAACTAACAAAAGCATATTTTGCACCTCAAGTCTTCAGTTCAAACTCCAAACTTGAAAATAATTAAAGGGAATATGGATCAAATCTAACCATCACATACAGACAGCGTGTCACTTTAAGTCATACTCGCCTCCATGCGCGATGGAGAAATAAATGGACATAGTTCGCAGAATACCCTCTGAATCATCCCCCACTGCTTTCGCCGATGTCTTTTCTGTAGCTGCATCTTTTTTTTTTTGCACGGACTTTCCATGATTTCCACCAATATTTGCATGTCGGTGTCTGAGGCTTCTGCCTTTGTTTTCTGTGTCAGTGGGCGGAGCTCAGGAGGACGCCGGTGACAGGTTGATGGACCCTGACCCCACGTGTATGTTGGCTGATTGACAGCAGACACAGCCAATGGTGATAGCGCTGTCTCCGCTATAAAATGAAAGTCATGTTTGGAGAAAGGCGACTGTCCTGCACTTTGGAGAGCCAGAGCCAATCAAATGCTGGACATCGTCTCAATTTGCAGGACATGGAAAAAATGGTCATAATGCTGTACAGTCCTGCACAGAGCGGGACACCTGGTCACCCTACCTTCATAACCCTTTGGAAAGTGAGTTGAACTATATGTCCATAAATATGGACGTCACGCATGAAAGGGTTAATCGAATTGGATCAAAGAAAATAATCAAAACATTAATCAGTTGGATAAATAATCGATAGCTGAAGCTCTAATCACTACATGACATGAAGGGAATACTGAATGTGGTGGGACAACATTCAGACACTAGCAGTGCTTATTCTCCCTGAAGAACCGTCAGGATGGATGTGAGACGACACAGAGCAGCTGAATAAACACTGTTTGATGTGATGTAAGTGAAACCACGAACTCATCTCTCCCAGACCAGTGAAGAGGCCTGGGTGTGATGTAATGCAGGCAAGATTTCTGTCACAAAGCAAAACAATAAAAACCTCCATAAAAACAAATGACCAAACGTGACTTGGCTGAGCGCTGAGTTCGGCTCCGACCGGTAGCATCCTGATTAGAATGCCGGACCGGCGGTGGGTCGGGCTGTGGACACAGATGAGCGCATCCTGGGTGGGAGGGGGTTGAGTCGGCAGTAGATGGCCTGAAACGGCCAAATGGCCTGTCTGTGACCCGAAGCACATTCCCTCCCATGGTCTGCTGCTTCGGGCATTGGTTTTACTAGGCAGCCATAGATACAGACTGACACAGCTGCACAATGCTGCTCACACTGACCTGCACAGAAATCTATGGGTGGGAGCAGACTGGCAAATTCCTTCTCAGTGTGACAGGCCAAACACTTTTTCTACAGCAATCCACTTATTGACCATGACACCCTGTGAGAATACATTATGTGGGAGTAAATCAATGACGGCACTTCTGTAGACGGTGTTTGGCTAATGGAAAACTGTCCACACCTATAAATCACTGGAGGTGAATGGACATTACACCTGTCTGTGTTGGACCACTCTAACTCTGAACCATATTGACTGGAAAGGGTTAATTAAGAGCAAGCGATACAAGTACTCAACACTAGTTTACTCTGCCTGATAATCCAGCTGAATGTTTCCATTTTGTTTGGAGACGGGCTGATGCAAGACGTAGTGAGGGACCATTTCTGTTTTCTAAACAGTTAGGTAGCTCTGTTTGATAGACGTGGACACACTGTCGTTGGTGGAAATTGTGGGATAAGACTGCAGTTTCTTTGTGATGGGAAGATCTAGAAGCTGTGATCATGGTAGGGGTTAATTTTATTTATTTATTTTTGTTATGTATTTTTAATTTTGGGGGTTCTATGGATGCAAAACAAATCATTCCATTTACCAACTAGAAAAGCACTCGGAGAGCACAGGCTCCACCAAAGCAAATCAGTGACCCCCCCCGATCACCACCAAAATTTAATCATTTGTTCCTTGTGCCAGTATCAACATTTCCTGAAATTTTCATCCAAATCCATCCATAACTTTTTGAGTTATCTTGCACATGGACAGACAGACAAACAAACCAACGCTGGCAAAAACAGAACCTCCTTGGGGGAGGTAATTATGAATGACGTCACTAAGGACATTAATACCCGATGCTGGACCCAGACACACATGCATCGCCAGAAGCATGAGAACTGTTTCCAAAATGGAGCAGAAATGTTCTCGTCTCAAATCCTCTCTGTCTGAATCAGACTGGGTTTGTTTTCAAATAACCTTGCATCCTCTGCAGCTCCTACCAGGAGTCCTAGACGGCGCGAGTCCAAATCCCTGCTGTGGCTGGATGATTTTATGGTGTGTTTAAGGCTATCCCATGGTAATGTAAACCTGGCACTGGGGCCTCAAACCGGATTCCAGGGTTCTGGACACAGCTGATATGAATAAACGAAGGACCCGACAGACCTGTGCAGATCTGACCACCGCTTCTCAGAACCTGACCCGGGGAAGGATTCTGGGAGCCGGGCCTCGGCGACATGCTCTGTTTGTCTCTGGCTTGCTCTGACTTGCACGGTTGCGTTCAGAATGTAGAGTTTCTTCACGCTGCTGGGTTAGAATAATAGAGCTCGGCCCCAGAGTGATTACAGCTCTGGGTCCACCACAGGCCATCAGAGCACATGGATGGTTGAGGACTCAGACACAGCTGGATGTCCATTTCCACAGCTGATGTTTCATTTGCTGTTGAATCACACTTCCTGAACAGAACAGTAGTAGCTTTTGATGGTTTTTTAAGAAGGCAAGTCAATAACACTGTCTATCAGTTCACTTTCTGCCAAAAACCCAAACTATAACAGTTGGATCTAGGTTCTTAAGTGGAAAAATCTGGCATTTTTTGTGATATTGTTGGAAAAACTAAAGGCCTTGTCGTCTCTCTCATCCACACACAAATAGATTAAATGTTAACTCCCGATATTAACCTTACATGAGAATTAAGTCTGATCATTTTACAAACAGAACCTAGCATTAGCATTATGCCTTAGGAGCAGTGAGCTGCCACTGAAGATGTCAGATCTTCATCAGTACCTTGGTCAACGACACTGACAGGAGAATTAACAACGTATCAATGTCAGGAAATTCTAACCACTGTGCCACCGTGCTGACCAACGGCCTCCAACAAAGAGAGCTAAAAAAACATCCTCTGTTTTCACTCAAATGTGCTAAACTTAAATACTACACATGAATAAATAGCACTGTGCATGCTCACGATGTTCTTTTCTGTTATTGACAATTTTTTTGACAGATTTTACAGGCCACCTGCTGACTGGTTTGATTATTAACCTTCCATGAGATATTTTGTCAAATAAAACTTGTTAGGATGGAAGTATTTATCTGTTATTAAAGGGATGGGGAAAATGGATAAATGTGTAAATCTTCATAATATATAAGATTATTGCATGCTTGTTGTTTTTGTTGCTTTTGTATCTTTGTTGACCTTCACTGCTAACTCACACAGTAGCTAGTATTGAACAGTGTTGAAGCTGTAGAAATAGTTCGCTATAATCTATATAAAACAGCTATGTTATAAAAGCCAAGTGGCCTCTGTGTGTGTGCATGTATGTGTCTCAGGAGTCACACAAAATCTGTACAGAGCTGACTGCTGCAGTTTGGCATTCTTACGTATTTTTTGTCAAGGAACAGACTAGCGAAAAACGGCAAGTTGATTGGACCAATATTTTGGAGATATTAGTAATTTTGGAATACAATAGCCTTAAAATAATGTTGCTATACCCAGAATGTTTTGGCGGTGACTGCTGGACAAATGCAGTACAGCATGCACAAATACACACAGCATAAAAAACTACCACATCTAGAACCCATGCATCCCCTTGGTTCAATGTGTTAGTAGACATTAATTTACTTGACAGAAGATCATTTTAAAACAAATAGCTTATACTATTAGAATAGATAATTTAAATGGGGAAGTATTGACAAAATCTAACATACTGACAAATGTGCTTCTCTAAGATTGATCTATTATTGATGTGTTATCAGGTCCATGACGCAATTCCAGCTGAAATAAAAAAAAAAAAAAAAAAAAAAAAAAAAAGCATTATCGGCTAAAATTTACTTAGGGGGTCAAATGAGTGGCCATTTTTGTAAAAAAAAAAAAAGTTGTAAGAAATACATAGAACTATGTTGAAATAATGCTAATCCATTTGTGGCACAAACTACTGATATTATTTGTCAGTGGAAGCTCTATTTTCAGAAATATTGGATTTGGAATAGCACGTGTATGTGAAAACTTTTGCTGGTGGACAGATGTGACATTACCCATGATGCTCTGGTCAGTACCAGTACTTTATTAGTAATAAACTTATAGGCTTACTATTGCTAATTCTCCTTTATTCATAAATGTTAGTATTGTGGATCTAAAACAATAGCAGCTGACACAAAAACCACAAAATGTGTCAGTGGACGGATGTGACATGGTTGTGTGGATCCCATCATACTGATGCTCTGCAGCCATGTCACGTTTACACTAATGATCCCTGTGCAAAAAACTAGGATCAGAATTATTTATTGTATAGTTTATCATAATGCTGAAGAGTAAATAACAATATAGAATTGAAAATTTCTTTATAAAAATGCTTATTATTAGAAAACTGTTGATTTCAAAAGTGACGTGTGACATTCTTAATGTATGTATTGGTGGAACATAAGCAGGATGGATCAGCACCATACTCCATATTGAACCTGTAAAAATAAAACATATGATATGTAGGAGAGAATCTTGTAAGAAACATTGGGGAATCTGAAAGAATAGAATATTTGTTTTTCAGGTAATTCAGTTCAAATATAACTTGGCCATTTGTGACGTGAAATATAGCATTAACTGTGATGAAATTGGACATTTTTGAGCTGAAAACATAGTTCATATGAGCATCAACATGTTGAACAGAACTGAAATCCTGTAAATTTGCAGAACTTGCATTACCAACACAAAGTTCCTTTGGGGATTCACTTAGATTGATTTCTTATGCACAATGACATAATAAGACCTCTAAGCAAATTTTAGCCGTATATAAACTGCTAAAAGTCTTGACTCACTGACAGCAGCAGAAATGTACTGTACATGTTTGCAACACACCGTTAAAGTGCCTGAGGTGTATCATTATCTGCTTCCGGTAGATTCTCTGGCGCCTGCCTCTTCAACGTGCTTCAAATAATTAACACATGTTTAGGATTTCTCCGAGCAGACGGTGCATTCCATAACCTTCAAGAGTCCGACCTGAACATCCCTGACCTGAACACATGCCCAGTTTGTTGTGGAAGGACTCAGCTGCCTGGACTCATTCTGTCTGGATGTGGAGTTTTACCGTGTTTAAGGGAACTAATGAGGAGAGTTCAGGAACCATTCCACTGAGCACAACGAGTCAATTTATCGCTTTTCAATCAATTCAATGGCCACTATCATCATATCAATACCGCAATCAAGGAAATCAAGGAAGTCAATGTCATTTAGAAGACTGATAGTCAACACACGGTGACTTACTCATTAACCCCTTACTTGCCTACATCTATTTACAATCTACAAAACAGAAAAAAATGCAAAAAATTATAAAATTAATATATATATAGATGATATTATATAAGATATAATATAGTTAATAGATATATATATTATGATATATATAGTATATATATAATATAATATATATATATATTATAATAACACAGGGTGGGGAAGCAAAAATTTACAATGAACCTTTAGTTGTTTTTCTCAGCAGGCACTACGTCAATTGTTTTGGAAACCAAACATATACTGATGTCATAATCATACCTAACACTATTATCCATACCTTTTCAAACTTTTGCCCATATGAGTAACCCGGAAGCAAACGTCAAAGAGTGTGTGATTTGCTGAATGCACTTCGTCAACACCAAAGGAGATTTCAAAAATAGTTGGAGTGTCCATAAAGACTGTTTATAATGGAAAGAAGAGAATGACTATGAGCAAAACTATTATGAGAAAGTCTGGAAGATACTATTAAAGAAGAATGGGAGAAGTTGTCACCCCAATATTTGAGGAACACTTGCGCAAGTTTCAGGAAGCGTGTGAAGGCAGTTATTGAGAAAGAAGGAGGACACATAGAATAAAAACATTTTCTATTATGGAAGTTTTCTTGTGGCAAATAAATTCTCATGACTTTCAATAAACTAATTGGTCATACACTGTCTTTCAATCCCTGCCTCAAAATATTGTAAATTTTGCTTCCCCACCCTGTGTGTATATATATATATATATATATACATTTATATATATATATATATATATATATATATATATATATATATATATATATATATATATATATATATATATATATATATATATATATATATATATATATATATATATATATATATATATATGTATATATATATATATATATTATACATATGTATGTATGTATAGCTAAAATTGCTAGAGCGAAATAAATCGATTTTATATCAATCCAACATTGACGAAGACGAAAACGAAGGGAATTTTATCCATAATTTTTATCCGTTTTAGTTAGTTTTGTAAACACACAATACAGTTTCACTTAGTTATCATTTTTTTCTTTTAATTATAGTTTTTATTTCAGTTAATGAAAATGTTTTTTCAATTCTAGTTTTTGTCATTTCATTAGTCTTCGTTAACGATAATAACTTTCATTAACACATTCCACAGACTTGGCTGAGAGGAGAAGAGGGCACAAGTACTGGACTGACCCTATTTCGTCTCCACAGGAAAATGTGTGCAGCATGAAACAGACAATATGACAAAGACCCTGAAACAATATAATGTAGACACAATGCACGTATCTGGAAATGTACATATGTATTGTAATTTGGTTTGAAAACACTGGGAGTATAAACGTGTGTGGCTTGTAGAACATACAACGGCAGCATTTCTTTGCGGTGCCTGGGTTGCACGAGGACATGTGGAAGGGATACAAAAACAGATGGAAGGAGGATAAATCAGTATGACAGCAGGATCTGCAGGCAGAAGAACTCCTCTGTTGTACCTCTGCTACAGTCCTAATGAGGGCTATTTGTGTTTGCATTTACTGCTTTTTTTCTAGACTCCTTTAGAGTCTAAACATGCGTCAGGGGAATGATACAGTAAGTCGTCCTTAAACTTAAACACCGCAGTGATTATAGCCTCTCTGAGCAGATTCTGTTTGTTCTGAATTCTCCCATCAGCATCCTCCGTATAACGTGGTCATGAGTGGTGGTTATGTGCATCTGAGCCTGACCTTCGAGTTAAACAGGAGACAAAACAGTTCATTTTGCTGAGCCAATCTTTCCCTTCCAATTTTAAGTGTCCTACTGGGTTCTCATAAGGGTGCTAAAGGTGCACTTCTGTTACACTGGGTAATTTTGTGTGAGCTTAGCTTGATAGTGTGCGGTGGGAGGAGGCTGTAGAGCAAAGAATTAACTCCCAGCTATCAGGAGGGATCCTTTGTGCACTCGTCTCCAAGGACACCTGACTTATATTTGGTGAACAAATAGCCAACCTTGAACAATAAGTGGAAATAAATTAAGTTCCCGGGGATAAGAGAACAAGATTTCCCTTTTGGGAACGTGGAAATACAAAGAGTTGGAAAATGAATGGCACCTTTGTGTCCATTCGAGGACATATTGGCATTCTGGACTTAAAGAGGAAGGAGCTCTTTGAGAGAAAAGGAAATAAATATGATTTCTGAATTGGATTCAGTGTTTTTCAGGGGTGTAAGAAAATATCAATTCTGCAATACATCGCAATATTTCACTTCATGATACTGTATCGATATTAAAAAGTACTATGTCGATTAGGCCTGTAACAGTACACGTACCGAAACCTGTTCGGTTCAGTACGCAGGTGTACCGAAACAGGACAGTATGTTGAGAAAAAGAAAAAAGAACTAAAGACGTTGTTCGATGCGGAACTTTAAATCTGCGCAAGTTCCACACGGACATATTGAAGCAGCGCACATTGACCCGAAATATGAAACAGCAGCTGATATAAGGTTAAAAAAACAAAACAAATAGGATGTCAACATGGAAGGAAGAGACTGAAGACCCTCTGCCATCGTTACAGTCCTGTTTGGGATCAGTTCAGGTCCTGGTGAAAAGACAACAACGAGGAAAGAGACACTGAATAAGACGGACGTTGTTTGCCACCGATGAACTGCAGTAGTTTTAAAACACTTACACTAGCTCTGTCTGTCTGTCTGTCTGTCTGTCTGTCTGTCTGTCTGTCTGTCTGCTGTCTGTCCCTCTCTCGCTCACATACGCTGTATAATAGAGGAATAGAACACGGAGTTGGACGTGAAAGTATATAAAGTTTCACTTTCGTTTCACGCCAGCATTAGTTACGTTAGTTATGGACTGCATAATAAATATTTGGTTAATTTGTTGGTCAGTGTTGCTCTTCAGTTTGTTAAAAGACAATACCAGTTTGTTCTCTTGTTAATGTTGCACTTCATGTGGATTTTTTTGTTGTTATTTTTCTGCAGAATGTGAACTGACAGAACTGTGATTTGATTTTTGTTGTTTGTTCAAACTACCTGTCAGGGAAAAGTGCAATACTAATGTTGAAAATACATTTAGTAATATTAATAACTTATTTTATTTTCTATTTGATTTAGCAGAATTATATTATTCCTGTTTTTCTATATTCTGTTGTGTCCAAAAATTAGGGGAAAAATGTTCAAAAATTCATAAATGTACTAAAGACATTTCGAGGGGTTTTCTTTCTTCCCGTACCGAACTGAAAAAAACTGAACCGTGGCTTTCAAAACCAAAACGTACCGAACCGAAAATTTTGTGTACCGTTACAGGCCTAGTAGTATCGACTATTTTTAAGTATTTCTTCAATGCAGACATGACGGAGATTCATTTTGTTTGTGGTTTTTTTTTATTATCTCTCTTTTATTATTATTGT